>NW_024722750.1:0-38854 GCF_018991925.1 Homarus americanus | reverse complement strand
GGTCTTTGTTATAATGGACCAGAGGACTTTGTTATACTCGATCAGGGACTTTGTTATACTCGATGAGGGGACTTTGTTATATTCGTCCAGGGGGCTTTGTTATACGCGATCAGGGGACTTTGTTATACTCGATCAGGGACTTTGTTATACTCGACAAGGGGACATTTTTATACTTGACCAATGGACTTTGTTATATTCGATGAGATGCCTTTGCTATACTCGATATGGGAACTTTGTTATACTCGACCAGGGGACTTTTTTATACTTGACCAATGGACTTTGTTATACTCAATGAGGGGCCTTTGTTATACTCGATCAGGGGACTTTCTTATACTCGACCAGGGGACTTTGTTATACGCGATCAGGGGACTTTTTTATACTCAATCAGGGGACTTTGTTATACTCAACCAGAGCACTTTGTTATACTCGATCAGGGGAGTTTGTTATACTCAATCAGGGGACTTTGTTATACTCGATGAGGGGCCTTTGTTATACTCGATGAGGGGGCTTTGTTATACTCGACCAGGGGACTTTGTTATACTCGACCAGAAGACTTTGTTATACTCGATCAGCGGACTTTGTTATACTCGACAAGAGGACTTTGTTATACTCGATGAGGGGGCTTTGTTATACTCGACCAGGGGACTTTGTTATACTCGACCAGAGGACTTTGTTATACTCGATCAGAGGACTTTGTTATACTCGACAAGAGGACTTTGTTATACTCGGTCAGGGGACTTTGTTATACTCGATCAAGGGACTTTTGTTATACTCGATGAGGGGACTTTGTTATACTCGACCAGGGGCCATTGTTATACAGGATCACCGGACTTTGTTATACTCGATAATGGGACTTTGTTATACTCGATAAGGGCAATTTGTTATACTCGATAAGAGGATTTTGTTAGACTCGAACAGGTGACTTTGTTATACTCGACCAGGGGACTTTGTTATACTCAATTAGGCGGCTTTGTTATACTCGATCAGGGAACTTTGTTATACTCGATGAGGGCCTTTGTTATACTCGATGAGGGGCCTTTGTTATACTAGATCAGGGTTTCGTACTTTCGATCAGGGGACTTTCTTATACTCGAGCAGGGGGCTGTGTTATACTCGATCAGGGGACTTTGTTATACTCGATGAGGAAGCTTTGTTATACTCGATCAGGGGATTTTGCGATACTCGACATGGGGACTTTGTTATACTCGATCAGGGGACTTTGTTATACTCGACCAGGGGACTTTTTATACTTGACCAATGGACTTTGTTATAACTCAATGAGGGGTCTTTGTTATACTCGATCAGGGACCTTTGTTATTATCGACCAGGGGACTTTGTTATACTCGATTAGGGGCATTTGTTATACTCGATGTGGGGGCTTTGTTATGTTCGACCAGGGGACTTTGTTATACTCGATTAGGGGACTTTGTTATACTCGACCAGGGGACTTTGTTATACTCGACCAGGCGACTTTGTTATACTCGATCAGGGGCACGTACTCTTTCAGTCCTGAGGACTTGGTTATGTCGATCCAGGACATTATTCCTGCTCTGATCTGGGACTTGTGCCTGGACCAGGTAACGCCTCTCGTCAAGGTGTTGCCACATTATATTGAAGTTAGGGACTTTGACGAAAATCTCGGCCAGGGACTTTATTTATATTTTCGATAGGGCCTTTGTTATACTCGGTCTGAGGACTTTGTTATAATCGATCAGGGGACTTTGTTATGCTCGATCTGGGGACTTTGTGATACTGGGCCTGGAGAATTTGTTATACTCGATCAGGGGATATGATATACTCGATACAGGGGACTTTGTTATACTCGATCAGGGACTTTGTTATACTCGACAAGGGGACTTTTTTATACTTGACCTATGGACTTTGATATACTCGATGAGGGGCCTTTGATATACTCGATTTGGGGACTTTGTTATACTCGACCAGGGGACTTTTTTATAATTGACCAATGGACTTTGCCCATATAATGAGGGACGCGTATATAAATCAGAACTTCTTATACTCGTGGGGACTTTTACTGATCGGGGACTTTGTTATTCGATCAGGGGACTGTTATACTCAACCAGAGGACTTTGTTATACTCGATCAGGGGAATTTGTTATACTCAATCAGGGGACTTTGTTATACTCGATGAGGGGCCTTTGTTATACTCGATGAGGGGGCTTTGTTATACTCGATCAGGGGACTTTGTTATACTCGACCAGGGGCCATTGTTATACTCGATTAGAAATCTTTGTTATACTCGACCAGGGGACTTTGTTATACTCGATCAAGGGACTTTTGTTATACTCGATCAGGGGACTTTGTTATACTCGACCAGGGGCCTTTGTTATGCTCGATCACCGGACTTTGTTGCCTCGATAAAGGGCTTTGTTCTTTTCGATAAGGAAATTTGCTTTTTCTCGATAAGAGTTTTGTGCCTCGACTGAAGACTCTTATATACCGATTAGGCAAAACTTTGTTATACCAGTCAGGGACTTTGTTATATCGATGAAGACGCTGTTATATACTCGATCTGGGACCTTTATTGCGCCACTAGATCAGGGACTTTGTTATACTCGATCAGGGACTTTGTTATATACTCAACCAGAGACTGTTATACTCGAGCGAGGGACTTTGTTATACTCTCCATCAGGGGACTTTTTTATACTCGACCATAGGACTTTGTTATACTCGATGAGGGGACTTTGTTATACTCGACCAGGGGACTTTTTTATACTTGACCAATGGACTTTGTTATACTCAATGAGAGGCCTTTGTTATACTCGATCAGGGACTTTGTTATACTCGACCAGGGGACTTTGTTATATGCGATCAGGGGACTTTTTTATACTCGATCACGGACTTTGTTATACTCAACCAGAGGACTTTGTTATACTCGATCAGGGGACTTTGTTAAACTTAATCAGGGGACTTTGTTATAGTCGATTAGGGGCCTTTTTTATACTCGATGAGGGGGCTTTGTTATACTCGACCAGGGGACTTTGTTATACTCGAGCAGAGAACTTTGGTATATTCGATCAGGGGATATGTTATATTCGATCAGGGAACTTTGTTATTCTTGATTAGGGGACTTTGTTATACTCGATGAGGGGGCCTTTGTTATACTCGATTAGAAAACTTTGTTATACTCGACCAGGGGACTTTGTTATACTCCACCAGGGACTTTGTTATACTCGATCAAGGGATATGTTATACTCGATCAGGGGACTTTGTTATACTCGGTTCATGGGTCTTTGTTATACTCGTCCACTGGGCTTTGTTATACTAGGATCAGGGGACTTTGTTATACTCGATCAAGGAACTTTGTCTTACTTAATGAGGGCCCTTTGTTATACTCGACCAGGGGACTTTGTTATAATCGATAAGGGGACTTTGTTATGCTCGATCTGGGGACTTTGTTATACTGCGCCAGGAGACTTTGTTATACTCGATCAGGGGATATGTTATACACGATCAGGGGACTTTGTTATACTGGACCAGAAGACTTTGTTATACTCGACCAGGGGACTTTGTTCTACTCGATCAGGGGACTTTGTTATACTCATCCAGGGGGCTTTGTTATACTCGATCAGGGGACTTTGTTATACTCGATCAGGGAAATTTGTTATGCTCGATATGGGGACCTTTTTATACTGGGCCAGGGGACTTTTGCTTAACCACTCGATCAGGGGAATTTGTTACCTGCTGGACCAGGACTTTTTATACCGATCAGAGTTGTTATACTTTCAGTCAGACTGTTTAATCGATCAGGGACTTTATTATCGCTCGAAAATCTGGGGGACTTTGGTATACTGGGTAGAGACTTGTTATATACTCGATCAGGGATATATTATACTCGATCAAGGGACTTTGTTATACTATGACCAGAAGACTTCATTATATACTCGACCAGGGGACTTTGTTATATCTCGATCAGGGGACACAGTATACTCATCCAGAGACTTTGTTATACTCAATCAGGGACTTTTGTTATACTCGTGGGGCCTTCCTCGGTCGGGCCGCTGCTATATACCTCGACCAGGGACTTTATTTATAATCTGATCAGGGGACTTTATTTATGCCGTCTAGAGACTTTGTTTTGGTAAGGCCACAGGACTTTTTATGCTCGATCAGGGGACTTTGTTATACTCGATCAGGGGACTTTTGTTATACTCGATCAGGGGACTTTGTTATAATCGACCAGGGACGTTTGTTATACTCGATCACCGGACTTTGTTATACTCGATAAGGAGTCTTTGTAATACTCGATAAGGGGAATTGTTATACTCGATAAGGGGACTTTGTTAGACTGGAACAGGGGACTTTGTTATACTCGACCAGGGGACTTTGTTATACTCGATTAGGCGGCTTCGTTATACTCGATCAGGTGACTTTGTTATACTCGATGAGGGGCCTTTCTCTCTTTCGTGGGGAGCGCTCTTATATACTCCGATGGGGGCCTTTATTTATATACTAGATCAGGACTGTTATGCGATCAGGGACTTTCTTATACTCAGACAGGAAACTTTATTTATATCGATGAGGGACTTTGTTATACTCAGTGAGAGGCTTTGTTATACTCGATAAGGGGACTTTTCTCGTGGGGACTTAGTTATACTCGATCAGTGAACTTTGTTGCCTCGACCAGGGGACTTTTTTATACTTGACCAATGGACTTTGTTATACTAGATGAGAGGCCTTTGTTATACTCGATGTGGGGACCTTGTTATACTCGATGAGGGGACTTTTGTTATACCCGACCAGAGAACTTTGTTATACCCGATCAGAGGACTTTGTTATACTCGACCAGGGGACTTTCTTATACTTGATCAATGGACTTTGTTATACTGAATGAGGGGCGTTTGGTATACACGATTAGGGGACTTTGTTATACTCGACCAGGGGACTTTGTTATACGCGGTCAGGGGACCTTTTTATACTCGACCAGACTTTGTTATACTCGATCAGGGGATATGTTATACTCGATCAGTGGACTTTGTTATACTCGATTAGGGGCCTTTGTTATACTCGATCAGGGGACTTTGTTATACCCGATGAGGGGACTTTTGTTATACTCGACCAGGGGACTTTGATATAATCGATCATGGGACTTTGTTATGCTCGATATGGGGACTTTGTTAACTGGGCCAGGGGACTTTTTTATACTCGATCAGGGGACTTTGTAATACTCGATGAGGGGACTTTTGTTATACTCGACCAGGGGACTTTGATATAATCGATCATGGGACTTTGTTATACTCGATATGGGGACTTTGTTAACTGGGCCAGGGGACTTTTTTATACTCGATCAGGGGACTTTGTTATACTAGTATCACGGGACTTTGTTATTCTCTACCAGGGGACTTTGTTATACTCGGTCAGGGACTTTGTTATAATCGATCAGGGGACTTTGTAATTCTCGATCTGGGGACTTTGTTATACTGGGCCAGGAGACTTTGTTATACTCGATCAGGGGATATGTTATACTCGATCAGGGGACTTTGTAATACTCCTACCTCAGGACCTTTTGTTATACTCGATTAGGCGGCTTCGTTATACTCGATCAGGTGACTTTGTTATACTCGATGAGGGGCCTTTGTTATACTCGACCAGGGGCCTTTGTTATACTAGATCAGGGGAATTTTTATACCCGATCAGGGGACTTTCTTATACTCGAGCAGGGGGCTTTGTTATACTCGATGAGGGGACTTTGTTATACTCGATCAGGGGACATTGTTATACTCGATAAGAGGAATTTGTTATACTCGATCAGGGGACTTTGTCTTACTCGATCAGGGCCCTTTGCTATACTCGACCAGGGGACTTTGATATAATCGATCATGGGACTTTGTTATGCTCGATATGGGGACTTTGTTATACTGGGCCAGGGGACTTTTTTATACTCGATCAGGGGACTTTGTTATACTAGTATCACGGGACTTTGTTATTCTCGACCAGGGGACTTTGTTATACTCGGTCAGGGACTTTGTTATAATCGATCAGGGGACTTTGTTATGCTCGATCTGGGGACTTTGTTATTCTGGGCCAGGAGACTTTGTTATACTCGATCAGGGGATATGTTATACTCGTTCAGGGGACTTTGTTATACTGGACCAGGGGACTTTGTTATACTCGATAAGGGGACTTTGTTATACTCGATCAGTGGGCTTTGTTATACTCGATCGGGGGACTTTGTTATACTCGATCAGGGGACTTTGTAATACTCGTCAAGGGGAATTGTTATACTCGATAAGGGGACTTTGTTAGACTCGAACAGGGGACTTTGTTATACTCAACCAGGGGACTTTGTTATACTCGATTAGGCGGCTTCGTTATACTCTATCAGATCACTTTGTTATACTCGATGAGGAGCCTTTCTTATACTCGATGAGGGGCCTTTGTTATACTAGATCTGGGGACTTTGTTATATTCCCGAAGGGGACATTGTTATACTCGATGAGGGGACTTTGTTATACCCGACCAGAGGACTTTGTTATACCCGATCAGAGGACTTTGTTATACTCGACCAGGGGACTTTTTTATACTTGATCAATGGACTTTCTTATACTCAATGAGGGGCCTTTGGTATACTCGATCAGGGGACTTTGTTATACTCGACCAGGGGGCTTTGTTATACTCGATCAGGGGACTTTGTTATACTCGATCAGGGGACTTTGTAATACTCGTTAAGGGGAATTGTTATACTCGATAAGGGGACTTTGTTATGTTCGATCAGGAAACTTTTGCTACTCAACCAGGAACTTTTTTAAAATTAATCAGGACTTTAATACACTCAATCAGGAAATTTGTTATACTCGATCAGGACATGCGTTATACCGCGATCAGACCTTTTGTTATACTCGATCAGGGGATATGTTATACTCGATCAGGGGACTTTGTTATACTCAATCATGGGACTTTGTTATACTCGATGAGGGGCTTTGGTTATCCTCGATGAGGGGGTTTGTTATACTCGACCCGGGGACTTTGTTATACTCGATCAGGGAATTTTGTTATACTCAACCAGGGGACTTTTTAAAAATGTATCAGGGGACTTTGTCATACTCGATAAGCGGAATTTTGTTATACTCGATCAGGGGATATGTTATACTCGATCAGGGGACTTTGTTATACTCAATCATGGGACTTTGTTATACTCGCGGAGGGGATTTTGCTATACTTGATTAGGGGACTTTGTTATACTCGATCAGGGGAATTTTGTTATACTCGATCAGAGGACTTTGTTATACTCGACCAGGGGCCTTTGTTATACTCGATTAGAAAACTTTGTTATACTCGACCATGGGACTTTGTTATACTCGATCAAGGGACTTTTGTTATACTCGATCAGGGGACTTTGTTATACTCGACCAGGGGACTTTTGTTATACTCGATCAGGGGACTTTGTTATACTCGATCAGGGGACTTTGTTATACTCGATAAGTGAACTTTGTTATACTCGATAAGAGGAATTTGTTATACTCGATCAGGGGACTTTGTCTTACTCGATCAGGGCCCTTTGCTATACTCGACCAGGGGACTTTGATATAATCGATCATTGGACTTTGTTATGTTCGATATGCGGACTTTGTTATACTGGACCAGGGGACTTTTTTATACCCGATCAGGGGACTTTGGTATACTCGATCAGGGGACTTTGTTATACTCGTCCAGGGGACTTTGTTATACGCGATTAGTGGACTTTTTTATACTCGACCAGAGGACTTTGTTATACTCGACCAGGGTACTTTGTTATACGCGATAAGGCGGCTTAGTTATACTCGATCAGGTGACTTTGTTATACTCGATGAGGGGCCTTTGTTATACTCGATGAGGGGCCTTTGTTATACTAGAGCAGGGGACTTTGTTATACTCGATTAGGGGCCTTTTTTGGACTCGATCAGGGGCCTTTGTTATACTCGATCAGGGGACTTTGTTATACCCGATCAGGGGACTTTCTTATACTCGATCAGGGGACTTTGCTATACTCGACCAGGGGACTTTGTTATACTCGATCAGGGGAATTAGTTATACTCGACCAGGGGACTTTTTTATACTTGACCAATGGACTTTGTTATACAAGATGAGAGGCCTTTGTTATACTCGATCTGGGGACTTTGTTATACTCGAGAAGGGGACTTTGTTATACTCGATCGGGGGACATTTTTATACACGACCAGAGGACTTTGTTACACCCGATCAGAGGACTTTGTTATACTCGACCAGGGGACTTTTTTATACTTGATCAATGGCCTATTTATACTCAATAAGGGGCCTTTGGTATACTCGATCAGGGGACTTTGTTATACGCGATAAGGGGACTTTTTTATACTCGACCAGAAGATTTTGTTGTACTCTATCAGGTTATATGTTATACTCGATCAGTGGACTTCGTTATACTCGATTAGGGGCCTTTGTTATACTCGATGAGGGGACTTTGTTATACTCGACCAGGGGACTTTGTTATACTCGATAAGGGAACTTTGTTATACTTAACCAGGGGACTTTTTTAAAATTAATCAGGGGACTTTGTCATACTCGATCTGGGGAATTTTGTTATACTCGATCAGGGGACTTTCTTATACTCGAGCAGTGGGCTTTGTTACACTCGATCAGGGGACTTTGTTATACTCGATCAGGAGGCATTGTTATACTCGATCAGGGGACTTTTCTATACTCGACCAGGGGACTTTGTTATACTCAACAGGGGACTTTGTTATACTCGACCAGGGGACTTTTATATACTTGACCAATGGACTTTGTTAAACTTGATGAGGGGCCTTTGTTATACTTGACCAGGGGCCTTTGTTATACCTGACCAGGGGACTTTGTTGTAATCGATGAGTGGACTTTGTCCTACTCGATCAGGGCCCTTTGTTATACTCGACCAGGGGACTTTGTTGTAATCGATCAGGGGACTTTGTTATGCTCGATCTTGGGACTTTGTTATACTGGGCCAGGACACTTTGTTATACTCGGTCACCGGACTTTGTTATACTCGATAAGGGGACTTTGTTATACTCGATATGGGGAATTTGTTATACTCGATCAGAAGGCTTTGTTATACTCGATCAGGGCACTTTGCTATTCTCGACCAAGAGATTTTGTTATACTCGAACAGGGGACTTTGTTATATGCGAGCATGGGACTTTGTTATACTCGGTCAGGGGACTTTGTTATAATCGATCAGGGGATGTGTTATACTTGATCAGGGGACTTTGTTATACTGGACCAGGAGACTTTGTTATACTCGATCAGGGGACTTTGTTATGCTCGTTCAGCGAACTGTGTTATAATGGACCATGGGACTTTTTTATTCTCGTCCAGGGGGCTTTGTTATACTCGATCAGGGGACTTTGTTATACTCGATCAGGGGAATTTGTCTTACTCGATCAGGGCCCTTTGCTATACTCGACCAGGGGACTTTCTTATAATCGATTAGGGGACTTTGTTAAGCTCGTTCAGCGGACTTTGTTATAATGGACCATGGGACTTTTTTATTCTCGATCAAGGGACTTTATTATACTCGATCAGGGTACTTTTGTTAAACTCGATCAGGTAACTGTTATACTCGACCAGGGGACTTTGTTATACTCGATAAGGGAACTATGTTATACTCGATAAGGGGAATTTGTTATACTCGATAAGGGGACTTTGTTAGACTCGAACAGGGGACTTTGTTATACAAGACCAGGGGACTTTGTTATACTCGATTAGGCGGCTTTGTTATACTCAATCAGGGAACTTTGTTATACTCGATGAGGGGCCTTTGTTATACTCGATGAGTGGCCGTTGTTATACTAGATGAGGGACTTTGTTATACTCGAATAGGCGGCTTTATTATACTCAATCACGGACCTTTGTTATACTCAATCAGGGGACTTTGTTATACTCGACCAGGGGACTTTTTTATACTTGATCAATGGACTTTGTTATACTCGATTAGGGGCGTTTGTTATACTCGATGAGGGGGCTTTGTTACACTCGACCAGGGTACTTTGTTATACTCGATCAGGGAGGTTTGTTATACTCAACCAGGGGACTTTTTCAAAATTAATCAGGGGACTTTGTCATACTCGATCAGGTGAATTTTGTTATACTCGATCAGTGATATGTTATACTCGATCAGGGGACTTTGTTATACTCAATCAGGGGACTTTGTTATACTCGATTAGGGGCCTTTGTTATACTCGATGAGGGGGTTTATTATACTCGACCAGGGGACTTTGTTATACTCGATCTGGGAACTTTGTTATACTCAACCTTGTAACTTTTTTAAAATTAATCAGGGGACTTTGTCATACTCGATCAGGGGAATTTGTTATACTCAATCAGGGGACTTTGTTATACTCGATTAGGGTCCTTTGTTATACTCGATAAGGGGGTTTGTTATACTCGACCAGGGGACTTTGTTATACTAGATCTGGGAACTTTGTTATACTCAACCAGGTAACTTTTTTTAAATTAATCAGGGGACTTTGTCATACTCGATCAGGGGAATTTGTTATACTCAATCAGGGGACTTTGTTATACTCGATTAGGGGCCTTTGTTATACTCGATGAGGGTGTTTGTTATACTCGACCAGGGGACTTTGTTATACTCGATCTGGGAACTTTGTTATACTCAACCAGGTAACTTTTTTAAAATTAATCAGGGACTTTGTCATACTCGATCAGGGGAATTTTGTTATGCTCGATCAGGGGATATGTTACACTCGATCAGGGTACTTTGTTATACTCAACCAGAGGACTTTGTTATACCCGATCAGGGGACTTTGTTATACTCAATCATGGGACTTTGTTATACTCGATCAGGGGATATGTTATACTCGATCAGGGGACTTTGTTATTCTCAACCAGAGGACTTTGTTATACTCGATCAGGGGACTTTGTTATACTCAATCATGGGACTTCGTTATACTCGATCAGGGGATATGTTATACTCGATCAGGGGGCTTTGTTATACTCAACCAGAGGACTTTGTTATACTCGATCCGGGGACTTTGTGATACTCAATCATGGGACTTTGTTATACTCGATGAGGGGCTTTGGTTATCCTCGACCAGGGGACTTTGATATAATAGATCATGGGACTTTGTTATGCTCGATATGCGGACTTTGTTATACTGGGCCAAGGGACTTTTTTATACCCGATCAGGGGACTTTGTTATACTCGATCAGGGGACTTTGTTATACTCAATCATGGGACTTTGTTGTACTCGATGAGGGGCTTTGGTTATCCTCGACCAGGGGACTTTGATATAATCGATCATGGGACTATGTTATGCTCGATATGCGGACTTTGTTATACTGGGCCAAGGGACTTTTTTATACCCGATCAGGGGACTTTGTTATACTCGATAAGGGGACTTTGTTATACTCGAACAGGGGCCTTTGTTATACTCGATCAGAGGACTTTGTTATACTCGATAAGGGGACTTTGTTATACTCGATAAGAGGAATTTGTTATACTCGATCAGGGGACTTTGTCTTACTCGATGAGGGCCCTAAGCTATACTCGACCAGGGGACTTTGATATAATCGATCATGGAACTTTGTTATGCTCGATATGGGAACCTTGTTATACTGGGCCAGAGGACTTTTTTATGCTCGATAAGGGGACTTTGTTATACTAGTATCAGGGGACTTTGTATTCTCGACCAGGGGACTTTGTTATACTCGATTAGGCGGCTTAGTTATACTCGATCAGGTGACTTTGTTATACTCGATCAGGGGCCTTTCTTATACTCGATGAGGGGCCTTTGTTATACTAGATCAGGGGACTTTGTTATACTCGATTAGGGGCCTTTTTTGGACTCGATCAGGGTCTTTGTTATTCTCGATCAGAGGACTTTGTTATACCCGATCAGGGGACTTTCTTATACTCGATCAGGGGACTTTGCTATACTCGACCAGGGGACTTTGTTATACTCGACCAGGGGTCTTTTTTATACTTGACCAATGAACTTTGTTATACTAGATGAGAGGCCTTTGTTATACTCGATCTGGGGACTTTGTTATATTCGAGAAGGGGACTTTGTTATACTCGATCAGGGGACATTTTTATACCCGACCAGAGGACTTTGTTATACCCGATCAGATTACTTTGTTATACTCGAGCAGGGGACTTTTTTATACTTGATCAATGGACTTTGTTATACTCAATAAGGGGCCTTTGGTATACTCGATCAGGAGACTTTGTTATACTCGTCCAGGGGACTTTGTTATACGCGATTAGGGGACTTTTTTATACTCGACCAGAGGACTTTGTTATACTCGATCAGGGGATATGTTATACTCGATCAGTGGACTTTGTTATACTCGATTAGGGGCCTTTGTTATACTCGATGAGGAGGCTTTGTTATACTCGACCAGGGGACTTTGTTATATTCGATCAGGGGACTTTGTTATACTCAACCAGAGGACTTTGTTATACTCGATCAGGGGACTTTGTAATACTCAATTAGGGGACTTTGTTATACTTGATTAGGGGCCTTTGTTATACTCGAGAGGGGGCTTTGTTATACTCGACCAGGGGACTTTGTTATATTCGATCAGGGACTTTGTTATACTCAACCAGAGGACTTTGTTATACTCGATCAGGGAACTTTGTATACTCAACTAGGGGACTTTTTTTAAATTAATTAGGGGACTTTGTCATACTCGATCAGGGGAATTTTGTTATACTCGATCAGGGGATATGTTATACTCGATCAGGCGACTTTGTTATACTCAACCAGAGGACTTTGTTATACTCGATCAGGGGACTTTGTTATACTCAATCATGGGACTTTGTTATACTCGATGAGGGGCTTTGGTTATCCTCGATCAGGGGACTTTGTTATAATCGACCAGGGGACTTTGTTATACTCGATCAGGAGACTTTGTTATACTCGACCAGAGGACTTTTTTATACTCGATCAGGGGATATGTTATACTCGATGATGGGATTTTGCTATACTTGATTAGAGGACTTTGTTATACTCGATCAGGGGAATATTGTTATACTCGATCAGAGATATTTGTTATACTCGAACAGGGGCCTTTGTTATACTCGATAAGAAAACTTTGTTATACTCGACCAGGGGACTTTGTTATACTCGATCAAGGGACTTTTGTTATACTCGACCAGGGGACTTTGTTATACTCGACCAGGGGACTTTTGTTATACTTGATTATGGGACTTTGTTATACCCGACCAGGGGCCTTTGTTATACTCGATGAGGGGACTTTGTTATACTCGATAAGGGCACTTTGTTATACTCGATAAGAGGAATTTGTTTTACTCGATAAGGGGACTTTGTTATACTCGTCCAAGGGGCTTTGTTATACTCAATCAGGGGACTTTGTTATACTCGATCAGGGGACTTTGTCTTACTCGATCAGGGCCCTTTGCTATACTGGACCAGGGGACTTTGTTATGATCGATCAGGGGACTTTGTTATGCTCGATATGGGGACTTTGTTATACTTAGGCCAGGGGACTTTTTTATACTCGATCAGGGGACTTTGTTATACTCGATCAGGAGGCTTTGTTTTACTCGATTAGGGGACTTTGCTATACTCGACCAGCGGACATTGTTATACACGATCAGGGGACTTTGTTATACTCGACCAGGGGACTTTTTTATACTTGACCAATAGACTTTGCTATACTCGATGAGGGGCCTTTGTTATACTTGACCAGGGGCCTTTGTTAAACCCGATCAGGGGATATGTTATACTCGATCAGGGGACTTTGTTATACTCGGTTCAGTGGACTTTGTTATACTCGTCTAGTGGGCTTTGTTATACTAGGATCAGGGGATTTTGTTATACTCGATTAGGGGACTTTGTTATGCTCGATCTGGGGACTTTGTTATACTGGGCCAGGAGACGTTGTTATACTCGATCAGGGGATATGTTATACTCGATCAGCGGACTTTGTTATACTGGACCAGGGGACTTTGTTATACTCGATCAGTGGACTTTGTTATACTCGATCAGGGGACTTTGTTATACCCGATCAGGGGACTTTCTTATACTCGATCAGGGGACTTTGCTATACTCGACCAGGGGACTTTGTTATACTCGACCAGGGGACTTTTTTATACCTGACCAATGAACTTTGTTATACTAGATGAGAGGCCTTTGTTATACTCGATCTGGGGACTTTGTTATATTCGAGAAGGGGACTTTGTTATACTCGATCAGGGGACTTTTGTTATACTCGATGAGGGGACTTTGTTATACTCGACCAGGGGCCTTTGTTATACTCGATAAGAAAACTTTGTTATTCTCGACCAGGGGACTTTGTTATACTCGATCAAGGGACTTTTGTTATACTCGATCAGGGGACTTTGTTAAACTCGACCAGGGGACTTTTGTTATACTCAATGAGGGGACTTTGTTATACTCGACGAGGGGCCTTTGTTATACTCGATCAGGGGACTTTGTTATACTCGATAAGTGGACTTTGTTATACTCGATAAGAGGAATTTGTTATACTCGATCAGGGGACTTTGTCTTACTCGTCAGGGCCCTTTGCTATACTCGACCAGAGGACTTTGATATAATCGATCATGGGACTTTGTTATGCTCGATGAGGGGGCTTTGTTATACTTGACCAGCGGACTTTGTTAAACTCGATCAGGGGACTTTGTTATACTCGACCAGGGGCCTTTGTTAGACTCGATGAGGGGGCTTTGTTATACTTGACCAGGGGACTTTGTTATACTCGATCAGGGGACTTTGTTATACTCGACCAGGGGCCTTTGTTATACTCGATCACCGGACTTTGTTATACTCGATAAGGGGACTTTGTTATACTCGATGAGGGGCCTTTTATACTCGAATAGGGGACTTTCTTATACTCGACCAGGGGACTTTGTTATACGCGATCAGGGACTTTGTTATACGCGATCAGGGGACTTTGTTATACTCCAACCATAGGACTTTGTTATACTCGATCAGGGGACTTTGTTATACTCAATCAGGGGTTATACTCGATGAGGCCCTTTTTTATACTCGAGGGGCTTTCGCGATCAGGGACTTTGTTATACGCGATCAGGGGACTTTGTTATACTCAACCATAGGACTTTGTTATACTCGATCAGGGGACTTTGTTATACTCAATCAGGGGACTTTGTTATACTCGATGAGGGCCCTTTTTATACTCGATGAGGGGGCTTTGTTATACTCGACCAGAGGACTTTGTTATACTCAATCAGGGGACTTTGTTATACTCGACCGGGGGACTTTTTTATACTTGACCAATGGACTTTGTTATACTCAATGAGGGGCCATTTGTTATACTCGATCAGGGACTTTGTTATACTCGACCAGGGGACTTTGTTATATGCGATCAAGGGACTTTTTTATACTCGATCAGGGACTTTATTATACTCAACCAGAGGACTTTGTTATACTCGATCAGGGGACTTTGTTATACTCAATCAGGGACTTTCTTAAACTCGAGTAGGGGGCTTTGTTATACTCGATCAGGGGACTTTGTTATACTCGATCTGGAGGCTTTGTTTTACTCGATCAGGGGACTTTGCTATACTCGACCAGCGGACATTGTTATACACGATCAGGGGACTTTGTTATACTCGACCAGGGGACTTTTTTATACTAGACCAATGGACTTTGTTATACCCTATGAGGGGCCTTTGTTATACTTGACCAGAGGCCTTTGTTATATTCGATTAGAAAACTTTGTGATACTCGACCAGGGGACTTTTTTATACTCCACCAGGGACTTTGTTATACTCGATCAGGGGATATGTTATACTCGATCAGGGGACGTTGTTATACTCGGTTCAGGGGACTTTGTTATACTCGATCAGGGGACTTTGTCTTACTCGATCAGGGCCCTTTGATATACTCGACCAGGGGACTTTGTTGTAATCGATCAGGGGACTTTGTTATGCTCGATCTGGGGACTTTGTTATACTGGGCCAGGAGACGTTGTTATACTCGATCAGGGGATATGTTATACTCGATCATGGGACTTTGTTATATTGGACCAGGGGACTTTGTTATACTCGATCAGTGGACTTTGTTATAATCGATCAGAGGACTTTGTTATACTCGTCCAGGGAGCTTTGTTATACTAGGATCAGGGGAATTTGTTATTCTCGACCAGGGAACTTTGTTATACTCGACCAGAGGCCTTTGTAATACTCTGTCAGGGGACTTTGTTATACTCGTCCAGGGGGCTTTGTTATACTCGGTCAGGGGGCTTTGTTATTCTCGATTAGGGGACTTTGTCTTACTCGATCAGGGCCCGTTGCTATACTCGACCAGGGGACTTTGTTTTAATCGATCAGGGGACTTTGTTATGCTCGATATGGGGACTTTGTTATACTGGGCCAGGGGACAATTTTAATACTCGGTCAGGGAACTTTATTATACTAGTATCAGGAGACTTTGTTATTCTCGACCAGGGGACTGTGTTATACTCGACCAGAGGCCTTTGTTATCCTAGGTCAGGGACAATGTTATAATCGATCAGGGGACTTTGTTATGCTCGATCTGGGGCTTTGTTATACTGGGCAAGGAGACTTTGCTATACACGATGATGGGATATGTTATACTCGATCAGGGGACTTTCTTATACTCGATCAGGGACTTTGTTATACTCGATCAGGGGACTGTGTTATACTCGATCAGGGAACTTTGTTATACTCGACAAGGGGAGTTTGTTATACTCGATCACCGGACTTTGTTATACTCGATAATGGGACTTTGTTATACTCGTCAAGGGAGCTTTGTTGTTATACTCGACCAGGAGACTTTGTTATAATCGATCAGGGGACTTTGTTATGCTCGATATGGGGACTTTGTTATACTGGGCAATGGGACTTGTTTATACTCGATCAGCGGACTTTGTTATTCTGGACCATGGGACTTTTTTATACTCGATCAGGGACTTTGTTATACTCGACCAGGGGCCTTTGTTATACTCGATCACCAGACTTTGTTATACTCGATAAGGGGACTTTGTTGTACTCGACCAGGGGACTTTGTTATTCTCGATTAGGCGGCTTTGTTATACTCAATTAGGGGACTTTGTTATAGTCGATGAGGCGCCTTTGTTTTAGTAGATCAGGAGAAATTGTTATACTCGATTAGGGGCCTTGTTTAGACTCGATCAGGGGCCTTTGTTATAGTCGATCAGGGGACTTCGTTATACTCGATTAGGGGCCTTTGTTATACTCGATGAGGGGGCTTTCTTATACTCGACAAGGGGACCTTGTTATACTCGACCAGGGGCCTTTGTTATACTCGATTAGAAAACTTTGTTATACTCGATCAGGGGACTTTGTTATACTCCACCAGGGACTTTGTTATACTCGTCTAGTGGGCTTTTTTATATTAGGATCTGGGGACTTTGTTATACTCGGTCCGGGGACTTTGTTATACTCGTCCAGGGGGCTTTGTTATACTCGATCAGGGGACTTTGTTATACTGGGCCAGGAGACTTTGTTATACTCGATCAGGGGATATGTTATACTCGATCATGGTCTTTGTTATATTGTACCAGGGGACTTTGGTATTCTCGATCAGGGGACTTTGTAATACTCGACCAGGGGACTTATTTATACTTGACCACTAGACTTTGTTATACTCGATGAGGGGCCTTTGTTATACTCGGCCAGGGGCCTTTGTTGTACTCGATTAGAAAACTTTGTTATACTCGACCAGGGGACTTTGTTATACTCCACCAGGGACTTTGTTATACTCGATCAGGGGATTTTCTTATACTCCGTTCAGGGGATTTTGTTATACTCGTCTAGTGGGCTTTGTTATATTAGGATCTGGGGACTTTGTAATACTCGATCAGGGGACTTTGTTAAACTCGGTTCAGGGGACTTTGTTATACTCGTCTAGTGGGCTTTGTTAAATTAGGATCTGGGGACTTTGTTATACTCGATCAGGGGACTTTGTTATACTCGACCAGGGGACTTTGTTGTAATCGATCAGGGGACTTTGTTATGCTCGATCTAGGGACTTTGTTATACTGAGCCAGGAGACGTTGTTATAATCGATCATTGGATATGTTATACTCGATCAGGGGGCTTTGTTATACTTAGATCAGGGGACTTTGTTATTCTCGACCAGGGGACTTTGTTATACTCGACCAGAGGCCTTTGTTATACTCGGCCCGGGGACTTTGTTATATTGGACCAGGGAATTTGATATTCTCGATCAGGGGACTTTGTAATACTCGACCAGGGGACTTATTTATACTTGACCAATGGACTTTGTTATACTCGATGAGGGGCGTTTGTTATACTCGACAAGGGGCCTTTGTTATACTCAATTAGAAAACTTTGTTATACTCGACCAGGGGACTTTGTTATACTCCACCATGGACTTTGTTGTACTCGATCAGGGGACTTTGTTATACTCGGATCAGGGGACTTTTTTATACTCGTCTAGTGGGCTTTGTTATATTAGGATCTGGGGACTTTGTTATAATCAATCAGGGGACTTTGTTATACTCGAACAGGGGACTTTGTTGTAATCGATCAGGGGACTTTGTTATGCTCGATCTGGGGTCTTTGTTATACTGAGCCTGGAGACGTTGTTATACTCGATCAGGGGATATGTTATACTCGATCAGGGGACTTTGTTATACTGGACCAGGGGACTTTGTTATACTCAATCAGGGGACTTTGTTATACTCGATCAGGGGACTTTGTTATACTCGTCCAGGGGGCTTTGTTATACTTAGATCAGGGGACTTTGTTATTCTCGACCAGGGGACTTTGTTATACTCGACCAGAGGCCTTTGTTATACTCGGACCGGGGACTTTGTTATACTTAACAAGGGGACGTTTTTATACTTGACCAATGGACTTTGTTATACTCGATGAGGGGGGACTTTGTTATACTCGACCAGGGGACTTTTTTATACTTGACCAATGGACTTTGTTATACTCAATGAGGGGCCTTTTTATACTCGATTAGGGGACTTTCTTATACTCGACCAGGGGACTTTGTTATACGCGATCAGGGGACTTTGTTATACTCGATCAGGGGACTTTGTTATACTCAACCAGAGGACTTTGTTATACTCGATCAGGGGACTTTGTTATACTCAATCAGGGGACTTTGTTATACTCGATGAGTGGCCTTTGTTATACTCGATGAGGGGGCTTTGTTATACTACTTTGTTATACTCGTTATACTCAGGGGACTTTGTTATACTCGACCAGGGGGACTTTGTTATACTCGACTAGGGGACTTTGTTATACGCGATCAAGGGACATTTGTTATACTCGATTAGGGGACTTTGTTATACTCGACCAGGGGCCTTTGTTATACTCGATCACCGGACTTTGTTATACTCGATAAGGGGACTTTGTTATACTCGATAAGGGGAATTTGTTATACTCGATAAGGGGACTTTGTTTTTCTCGTTCTGGGGCCTTTGTTATACTAAATCAGGGGACTTTGTTATACTCGATCAGGGGACTTTGTTATACTCGACCAGGGGACTTTTTTATACTTGACCAATGGACTTTGTTATACTTGATGAGGGGCCTTTGTTATACTCGATCTGTGGACTTTGTTATACTCTAGTCGGGGACTTTGTTATACTCCATCAGGGGACTTTTTTATACTAGAACAGAGGACTTTGTTATACTCGATCAGGGAACTTTGTTATACTCGGTTTAGGGGACTTTGTTATACTCGTCTAGTGGACTTTGTTATACTAGGATCAGGGGACTTTGTTATACTCGATCAGGGGACTTTGTTTTACTCGATCAGGGCCCTTTGAAATACTAGACCAGGGGACTTTGTTGTAATCGATCAGGGGACTTTGTTATGCTCGATCTGGGGCTTTGTTATACTGGGCCAGGAGACTTTCTTATACTCGATGAGGGGATATGTTTTACTCGATCAGGGGACTTTGTTATACTCGATCAGGGACTTTGTTATACTCGATCAGGGGACTGTGTTATACTCGTCCAGGGGGCTTTGTTATACTCGAACAGGGGACTTTGTTATACTCGATCAGGGGACTTTTATTATACTCGATCAGGGGATTTGTAATACTCGACCAGGGGCCTTTGTTATACACGATCACCGGACTTTGTTATACTCGATAAGGGGACTTTGTTATTCTCGTCCAAAGGGCTTTGTTATACTCGACCAAGGGATTTTGTTATAATCGATCAGGGAACTTTGTAATGCTCGATATGGGGACTTTGTTATACTGGGCCATAGAAATTATTTATACTCGATCAGCGGACTTTGTTATACTGGACCATGGGACTTTTTTATACTCGATCAGGGACTTTGCTATACTCTACCAGGCGCCTTTGTTATACTCGATCACCAGACTTTGTTATACTCGATAAGGGGACTTTGTTGTACTCGATAAGGGGAATTTGTTATACTCGATAAGGGGACTTTGTTAGACTCGAACAGGGGACTTTGTTATACTCGACCAGGGGACTTTGTTATTCTCGATTAGGCGGCTTTGTTATACTCAATTAGGGGACTTTGTTATACTCGATGAGGCGCCTTTGTTATAGTAGAGCAGGGGACTTTGTTATACTCGATTAGGGGCGCTTTTTAGACTCGATGAAGGGCCTTTGATATTATACTTCGATCAGGGACTGTTATACTCGATAAAGGGACTTTGTTATACTCGATCAGGGGACTTTGTTATGCTCGACCAGGGACTTATTTATACTTATTAATGGACTTTGTTATACTCCGATGGGGGGCCTTTGTTATACTCGACCAGGGGCCTTTGTTATACTAGATTAGAAAACTTTGTTATACTCGACCAGGGACTTTGTTATACTCCACGGGGACTTTGTTATACTCGATCAGGGGATATGTTTATACTCGATCAGGAGGCTTTTTTACTCGATCCAGGGAATTTGTTATACTCGATCGAGGACTTTGTTAGACTCGAACAGGGGACTTTGTTATACTCGACCAGGGGACTTTGTTATATGCGATCAGGGGACTTTTTTATACTCGATCAATGGACTTTGTTATACTCAACCAGAGGACTTTGTTATACACGATCAGGGGACTTTATTATACTCAATCAGGGGACTTTCTTATACTCGACCAGCGGACATTGTTATACACGATCAGGGGACTTTGTTATACTCGACCAGGGGACTTTTTTATATTTGACCAATGGACTTTGTTATACTCGATGAGGGGCCTTTGTTATACTCGATCAGGAACCTTTGTTATACTCGATCAGGGGAATTTGTTATACTCGATCAGGGGACTTTGTTATACTCGTCCAGGGGGCTTTGTTATACTAGGATCAGGGGACTTTGTTATTCTCGAACAGGGACTTTGTTATACTCGCCCAGAGGCCTTTGTTATACTCGGTCAGGGGACGTTGTTATAATCGATGAACGGACTTTGCTATGACCGATTTGGGGACTTTGTTATACTGAGCCAGGAGAATTTGTTATACTCGATCAGGTGGATATGTTATACTCGATCAGGGGACTTTGTTATACTGGACCAGGGGACTTTGTTATACTTGATCAGGGGACTTTGTTATACTCGATCGGGGGACATTGTTATACTCGTCCAGGGGGCTTTATTATACTAGGATCAGGGGACTTTTGTTGTAATCAGTCAGGGACTTTGTTATGCTCGATCTAGGGACTTTGCTATACTGAGCCAGGAGATGTTGTTATCATGATTTGGGATGGTATGCTCGATCAGGGGACTTTGTTATATGGACCGAGACTTTGTTATACTCGATCAGGGACTTTGTTATACTCGATCAGGGACTGTTACTCCTCGTCAAGTGGGCTTTATTTATACTTGAATCAGGAGACTTTGTTATACTCGTGCAGGGGACTTTGTTATACTCGATCAGGGGACTTTTATATTTGATAATGGACTTTGTTATACTCGATGGGGGCCTTTGATATACTTCGATCAGGGCCTTTATTTATACTCGATCAGGGGACTTTGTTATACTCGATCAGGGGACTTTGTTATACTCGTCCAGGGGGCTTTGTTATACTAGGATCAGGGGACTTTGTTATTCTCGAACAGGGACTTTGTTATACTCGCCTAGAGGCCTTTGTTATACTCGGTCAGGGGACGTTGTTATAATCGATGAGCGGACTTTGCTATGACCGATCTGGGGACTTTGTTATACTGGGCCAGGAGAATTTGTTATACTCGATCAGGTGGATATGTTATACTCGATCAGGAAACTTTGTTATACTGGACCAGGGGACTTTGTTATACTTGATCAGGGGACTTTGTTATACTCGATCGGGGGACATTGTTATACTCGTCCAGGGGGCTTTATTATACTAGGATCAGGGGACTTTATACTCGATTAAGGGACTTTGTTATACTCGATCAGGGGACTTTGTTATACTCGACCAGGGGACTTTGTTATAATCGATCAGGGGACTTTGTTATGCTCGATCTAGGGACTTTGCTATACTGAGACAGGAGATGTTGTTATCCTCGATCAGGGGATATGTTATATTCGATCAGGGTCTTTGTTATATTGGACCAGGGGACTTTGTTATTCTCGATCAGGGGACTTTGTAATACTCGACCAGGGGACTTATTTATACTTGACCAATGGACTTTGTTATACTCGATGAGGGGACTTTGTTATACTCGTGCAGGGGACTTTGTTATACTCGATCAGGGGACTTTGTTATACTGGGCCAGGAGACTTTATTATACTCGATCAGGGGAAATGTTATACTCGATCAGGGTCTTTGTTATATTGGACCAGGGGACTTTGTTATACTCGATCAGGGACTTTGTTATACTCCATGAGGGGACTTTGTTATACTCGTCTAGGGGGCTTTGGTATACTCGATCAGGGGACTTTGTTATACTCGATCAGGGACTTTGTTATACTCGATCAGGGGACATTGTTATATTCAATCAGGGGACTTTCTTATACTCGAGCAGGGGGCTTTGTTATACTCGATGAGGGGCCTTTGTTATACTCGATCTGGGGACTTTGGTTATACTCGACCAGAGGACTTTTTTATACTTGACCAATGGACTTTGTTATACTCAATGAGGGGCCTTTTTATACTCGATTAGGGGACTTTCTTATACTCGACAAGGGGACTTCGTTATACGCGATCAGGGGACTTTGTTATACTTGATCAGAGGACTTTGTTATACTCATCCAGAGGACTTTGTTATACTCGATCAGGGGACTTTGTTATACTCAATCAGGGGACTTCGTTATACTCGATGAGAGGCCTTTGTTATACTCGATGAGGGGGCTTTGATATAATCGATCAGGGGACTTTGTTATAGTCGACCAGGGGCCTTTGTTATACTCGATTAGAAAACTTTGTTATACTCGACCAGGGGACTTTGTTATAAACGATCAAGGGACTATGGTTATACTCGATCAGGGGACTTTGTTATACTCGACCAGGGGCCTTTGTTATACTCGATCACCGGACTTTGTTATACTCGATAAGGAGACTTTGTTATACTCGATAAAGGGAATTTGTTATACTCGATAAGGGGACTTTGTTATACTCGACCAGGGGACTTTGTTATACTCGATGAGGGGCCTTTGTTATACTCGATCAGGGGACTTTTTTATACTCGACCAGAGGACTTTGTTATACTCGATCAGGGGACTTTGTTATACTCGACCAGGGGACTTTTTATACTTGACCAATATGGACTTTTGTTATGCTTGATGTGGGGCTTTGTTGCATACTCGATCTGGGGACTTTGTTATGCTCTGAAGTAGGGGACTTTTGTTGTTTATGCACCCATCGGGGACTTTATACTCGACCAGAGGGACTTTGTTATACTCGATCAGGGACTTTGTGCCGCCTCGACCAGGGACTTTTTATACTTGATAATGGACTTTGTTATACTCAATAGGCGGCCTTTATTGTTACACTCGATCCAGGACTTTATACTCTGACCAGCGAACTTTGTTATATATCTGCGATCTGGGGACTTTTTTATACTCGATCAAGGGACTTTGTTATACTCAGCAAGACTTATATATTCGATCAGGGACATTGTTTATACTCAGTGGGGACTTTGTTATAATCGATCAGGGACTTTGTTACATATGAAGTCGGCCAGGGGCCTTTGTTATACTTTCGATTCGAAAACTTTGTTATACTCGACCAGGGGCCTTTGTTATACTCGATAAAGGGTCTTTGTTATACTCGATCATAGGACTTTGTTATACTCCACCAGGGGACTTTGTTATACTCGACCAGGGGGCTTTTTTATACTCGATTAGGGGGCTTTATTATACTCGATCAGGGGACTTTGTTATTCTCGATCAGGGGACTTTGTTATACTCGATCATGAGACTTTGGTATACTCGACCAGGGGACTTTGTTATACTCGATTAGGCGGCTTTGTTATACTCGATCAGGGGACTTTGTTATACTCGATGAGGGGCCTTTGTTATACTCGATCTGGGGCCTTTGTTATACTAGATCAGGGGACTTTGTTATACTCGAGCAGGGGACTTTGTTATACTCGACCAGGGGACTTTTTTATACTTGACCAATGGACTTTGTTATACTTGATGTGGGGCCTTTGTTAAACTCGATCTGGGGACTTTGTTATACTCTAGTAGGGGACTTTGTTATACTCCATCAGGGGACTTTGTGATACTCGACCAGGGGACTTTTTTATACTTGACCAATGGACTTTGTTATACTCATTGAGGGGCCTTTGTTACACTCGATCAGGGACTTTGTTATACTCGACCAGCGGACTTTGTTATATGCGATCAGGGGACTTTTTTATACTCGATCAGGGACTTTGTTATACTCAACCAGAGGACTTTGTTATATTCGATCAGGGGACATTGTTATACTCGATCAGAGGACTTTGTTATCCTCGTCGAGGGGGCTTTGTTATACTAGGATCAGGGGACTTTGTTATTCTCGACCAGGGGACTTTGTTATACTCGCCCAAAGGCCTTTGTTATACTCGGTCAGGGGACTTTATTATAATCGATCAGGGGACTTTCCTATGCTCGATCTGGGGACTTTGTTTTACTCGATCAGGGGATATGTTATACTCGATCAGGGGCCTTTGTTATACTCAAACAGAGGACTTTGTTATACTCGATCAGGGGACTTTGTTATACACAATCAGGGGAATTTGTTATACTCGAGCAGGGGATATGTTATACTCGATTAGGGGACTTTGTTATACTCGACTAGGGGACTTTGTTATACTCGATCAGGAGGATTTGTTATACTCGACCAGGGGACTTTTTTATACTTGACCAATGGACTTTGTTATATTCGATGAGGGGCCTTTGTTATACTCGATCATGGGACTTTTTTATACTCGACCAGAGGACTTTGTTTTACTCGATCAGGGGATATGTCATACTCGATCAGAGGACTTTGTTATACTCAACCAGAGGACTTTGTAATACTCGATCAGGGGACTTTGTTATACACAATCAGGTGACTTTGTTATACTCGAGCAGGGGGCTTTGTTATACTTGATCAGGGGACTTTGTTATACTCGATCAGGAGGCTTTGTTTTACTCGATCAGGGGACTTTGTTATACTCGATCAGGGAACTTTGTTATACTCGTCCAGGGGGCTTTGTTATACTAGGATAAGGGGACTTTGTTATTGTCGACCAGGGGACTTTGTTATACTCGCCCAGAGGCCTTTGTTATATTCGACCAGGGGACTTTTTTATACTTGACCAATGAACTTTGTTATACTCGACGAGGGGCCTTTGTTATACTCGATCAGGGGCCTTTGTTATACTCGATCAAGGGATTTTCTTATATTCGAGCAGGGGGCTTTGTTATACTCGATCAGGTGACTTTGTTATACTCGATCAGGAGGCTTTGTTATACTCGATCAGGGGACTTTGCTATACTCGACCAGGGGACATTGTTATACACGATCAGGTGACTTTGTTATACTCGACCAGGGGACTTTTTTATACTTGACCAATGGACTTTGTTATACTCGATGAGGGGCCTTTGTTATACTCGATCAGGGGACTTTGTTATACTCGATCAGGGGACTTTGTTATGCTCGATCAGGGGACTTACTTATATTCGAGCAGAGGGCTTTGTTATACTCGATTAGGGGACTTTGTTATATTCGATCAGGAGGCTTTGTTATACTCGATCAGGGGACTTTGCTATACTCGATCAGGGGACTTTGTTATACTCGATCAGGGGACTTTGTTATACTCCCTGACCAGGGATTCTGGAGACGGACTAATGACCTTGTTATACTTAGATGAGGGCCTCGTGTTATAATTTCGCCATCTAGGGACTTTGTTATACCCGAGAAGCTGCTGATTTTGTTATACTCGATCAGGTTACTTTTTTATACTCGACCAGAAGACTTTGCTATACTCGATCAGGGGATATGTTATACTCGATAAGGGGACTTTGTTATACTCAACCAGAGGACTTTGTTATACTCGATCATGGGACATTGTTATACTCAATCAGGGGACTTTGTTATACTCCATTAGGGGCCTTTGTTATACTCGATGAGGGGGCTTTGTTATACTCGACCAGGGGACTTTGTTATATTCGATCAGGGAACATTGGTATACTCGACCAGGGAACTTTTTTATAATTAATCAGGGGACTTTGTTATATTCGATCAGGGGAATTTGTTATACTCGACCAGGGGACTTTTTTATACTTGACCAATGGACTTTGTTATACTCGATGAGGGGCCTTTGTTATACTCGATCTAGGGACTTTGTTATACTCGAGAAGGGGACTTTGTTATACTCGATCAGGGACTTTTTTATGCTCGACCATAGGACTTTCTTTTACTCGATCAGGGGATGTGTAATACTCGATCAGGGGACATTGTTATACTCACCCAGAGGACTTTGTTATACTCGATCAGGGTACTTTGCTATACTCAATCAGGGACTTTGTTATACTGGACCAGGGGACTTTATTATACTCGATTAGGGGACTTTCTTATACTCGAGCAGGGGGCTTTGTTATACTCGATGAGGAGGCTTTGTTATACTCCATCAGGGGACTTTATTATACTCGACCAGAGGACTTTGTTATACTCGATCAGGGGACTTTGTTATACTCGACCAGGGGACTTTTTTATACTTGACCAATGGACTTTGTTATACTCAATGAGGGGCCTTTGTTATACTCGATGAGGGACTTTGTTATAATCGACCAGGGGACGTTGTTATAAGCGATCAGGGGACTTTTTTATGCTCGATCAGGGACTTTGTTATACTCAACCAGAGAACTTTGTTATACTCGATCAGGGGACTTTGTTAAACTCAATCAGGGGACTTTGTTATACTCGATTAGGGGCCTTTGTTATACTCGATGAGGGGGCTTTGTTATACTCGACCAGGAGACTTTGTTATACTCGAGGAGAGGACTTTGGTATATTCGATCAGGGGATATGTTATATTCGATGAGGGAACTTTGTTATACTTGATTAGGGGACTTTGTTATACTCGATGAGAGGACTTTGTTTTACTCGACCAGGGGCCTTTGTTATACTCGATTAGAAAACTTTGTTATACTCGACCAGGGGACTTTGTTATACTCCACCAGGGACTTTGTTATACTCGATCAGGGGTAATGTTATACTCGATCAGGGGACTTTGTTATACTCGGTTCAGGGGTCTTTGTTATACTCGTCCAGTGGGCTTTGTTATACTGACCAATGGACTTTGTTATATTCGATGAGGTGCCTTTGCTATACTCGATATAGGGACTTTGTTATACTCGACCAGGGGACTTTTTTATACTTGACAAATGGACTTTGTTATACTCAATGAGGGGCCTTTGTTATACTCCATCAGGGGACTTTCTTATACTCGACCAGAGGACTTTGTTATACGCGATCAGGGGACTTTTTTATACTCAATCAGGGGACTTTGTTATACTCAACAAGAGCACTTTGTTATACTCGATCAGGGGAGTTTGTTATACTCAATCAGGGGACTTTGTTATACTCGATGAGGGGCCTTTGTTATACTCGATGAGGGGGTTTGTTATACTCGACCAGGGGACTTTGTTATGCGTCTCGACAGAAGACTTTGTTATACTCGACCAGAGGACTTTGTTATACTCGATCCAGGGGACTTTGTTATACTTTCGATCAAAGGGACTTTTTGTTAAACTCGATGAGGGACTTTGTTATATAAACCAGGGGCCATTGTTATACAGGATCCTGCCGGACTTTGTTATACTCGATAATGGGACTTTGTTATACTCGATAAGAATTTGTTATACTCGATAAGAGGATTTTGTTAGACTCGAACTGGGGACTTTGTTATACTCGACCAGGAGACTTTGTTTTACTCGATTAGGCGGCTTTGTTATACTCGATCAGGGAACTTTGTTATACTCGATGAGGGCCTTTGTTATACTCGATCAGGGGCCTTTATTATACTAGATCAAGGGACTTTGTTATACTCGATGAGGGGCCTTTTTTTGGACTCGATCAGGGACTTTTATACTTGACCTATGGACTTTGATATACTCGATAGAGGGGCAGCACATTATACTCGGTCTGAGGACTTTGTTATAATCGATCAGGGGACTTTGTTATGCTCGATCTGGGGACTTTGTTATACTGGGCCTGGAGAATTTGTTATACTCGATCAGGGGATATGATATACTCGATCAGGGGACTTTGTTATACTGGATCAGGGACTTTGTTATACTCGACAAGGGGACTTTTTTATACTTGACCTATGGACTTTGATATACTCGATGAGGGGCCTTTGTTATACTCGATTTGGAGACTTTGTTATACTCAACCAGGGGACTTTTTTATAATTGACCAATGGACTTTGTTATACTCAATGAGGGACCTTTGTTATACTCGATCAGGGGACTTTCTTATACTCGACCAGGGGACTTTGTTATACACGATCAGGGGACTTTGTTATACTCGATCAGGGGACTTTGTTATACTCAACCAGAGGACTTTGTTATACTCGATCAGGGGACTTTGTTATACTCAACAGGGGACTTTGTTATACTCGATGAGGGGCCTTTGTTATACTCGATGAGGGGGCTTTGTTATACTCGTCAGGGGACTTTGTTATACTCGACCAGGGGCCTTGTTATACTCGATTAGAAAACTTTGTTATACTCGACCAGGGGACTTTGTTATACTCGATCCAAAGGACTTTGTTATACTCCATCAGGGGACTTTTGTTATACTCGATCAGGAAACTTTGTTATACTCGACCAGAGGACTTTGTTATACTCAATCACCGGACTTTGTTATTCTCGATAAAGGGACATTGTTATACTCGATAAGGGGAATTTGTTATACTAGATAAGGGGACTTTGTTAGACTGGATCAGGGGACTTTGTTATACTCGATGAGGGGCCTTCGTTATACTCGATCAGGTGCCATTGTTATACTAGATCAGGGACTTTGTTATACTCGATCAGGGGACTTTGTTATACTTGACCAATGGACTTTGTTAGCATACTTTCGACGAGGGCCTTTTATACCGATCTGGGAAATTTGTTATATACTCGAGCAGGGGACTTTTTATACTTGACCAATGGACTTTTATTTATACTCAATGAGGGCCTTTGTTATACTCGATCAGGGACTTTGTTATACTCGACCAGGGGACTTTGTTATATGCGATCAGGGGACTTTTTTATACTCGATCATGGACTTTGTTATACTCAACCAGAGGACTTTGTTATACTCGATCAGGGGACTTTGTTAAACTCAATCAGGGGACTTTGTTATAGTCGATTAGGGGCCTTTTTTATACTCGATGAGGGGGCTTTGTTATACTCGACCAGGGGACTTTGTTATACTCGAGCAGAGAACTTTGGTATATTCGATCAGGGGATATGTTATATTCGATCAGGGAACTTTGTTATTCTTGATTAGGGGACTTTGTTATACTCGATGAGGGGGTCTTTGTTATACTCGATTAGAAAACTTTGTTATACTCGACCAGGGGACTTTGTTATACTCCACCAGGGACTTTGTTATACTCGATCAAGGGATATATTATACTCGATCAGGGGACTTTGTTATACTCGGTTCAGGGGTCTTTGTTATACTCGTCCACTGGGCTTTGTTATACTAGGATCAGGGGACTTTGTTATACTCGATCAAGGAACTTTGTCTTACTTAATGAGGGCCCTTTGTTATACTCGACCAGGGGACTTTGTTATAATCGATAAGGGGACTTTGTTATGCTCGATCTGGGGACTTTGTTATACTGCGCCAGGAGACTTTGTTATACTCGATCAGGGGATATGTTATACTCGATCAGGGGACTTTGTTATACTGGACCAGAAGACTTTGTTATACTCGACCAGGGGACTTTGTTATACTCGATGAGGGGACTTTGTCATACTCATCCAGGGGGCTTTGTTATACTCGATCAAGGGACTTCGTTATACTCGATCAGGGAAATTTGTTATGCTCGATATGGGGACCTTTTTATACTGGGCCAGGGGACTTTTTTGTACTCGATCAGGGGAATTTGTTATACTGGACCAGGGGACTTTTTTATACCCGATCAGGGGAGTTTGTTATACTCGGTCAGGGACTTTGTTATAATCGATCAGGGGACTTTGTTATGCCCGATCTGGGGACTTTGTTATACTGGGCCAGGAGACTTTGTTATACTCGATCAGGGGATATGTTATACTCGATCAGGGGACTTTGTTATACTGGACCAGAAGACTTTGTAATACTCGACCAGGGGACTTTGTTATACTCGATCAGGGGACTTTGTTATACTCATCCAGGGGCTTTGTTATACTCGATCAGGGGACTTTGTTATACTCAATCAGGGGCCTTTGTCTTACTCGATCAGGGCCCGCGCTATACTCGACCAGGGGACTTTGTTATAATCGATCAGGGGACTTTGTTACACGCTTGATATGGGGACTTTGTTATATACTGGGCCACAGGACTTTTATACTCGATCAGGGGACTTTGTTATACTCGATCAGGGACTTTTTGTTATACTCGATCAGGGACTTTGTTATACTCGACCAAGGGCCTTTGTTTATACTCGGTGAAAACTTTGTTATACTCGACCAGGGGACAGTTATACTCTGATCAAGGGACTTTTGTTATACTCGATCAGGGGACTTTGTTATACTCGACCAGGGGCCTTTGTTATGCTCGATCACCGGACTTTGTTATATTCGATAAGGGGACTTTATTATACTCGATAAGGGGAATTTGTTATTCTCGATAAGGGGATTTTGTTATACTCGACCAGGGGATTTTCTTATACTCGACTAGGCGGCTTTGTTATACTCGATCAGGGGACTTTGTTATACTCGATGAGGGGCCTTTGTTATACTCGATCTGGGGCCTTTGTTATACTAGATCAGGGGACTTTGTTATACTCGATCAGGGGACTTTGTTATACTTGACCAATGGACTTTGTTATACTCGACGAGGGGCCTTTTTTATACTCGATCTGGGAAATTTGTTATACTCGAGCAGGGGACTTTGTTATACTCCATCAGGGGACTTTTTTATACTCGACCATAGGACTTTGTTATACTCGATGAGGGGACTTTGTTATACCCGACCAGGGGACTTTTTTATACTTGAACAATGGACTTTGTTATACTCAATGAGGGGCCTTTGTTATACTCGATCAGGGACTTTGTTATACTCGACCAGGGGACTTTGTTATATGCGATCAGGGGACTTTTTTATACTCGATCACGGACTTTGTTATACTCAACCAGAGGACTTTGTTATACTCGATCAGGGGACTTTGTTAAACTCAATCAGGGGACTTTGTTATAGTCGATTAGGGGCCTTTTTTATATTCGATGAGGGGGCTTTGTTATACTCGACCAGGGGACTTTGTTATACTCGAGCAGAGAACTTTGGTATATTCGATCAGGGGATATGTTATATTCGATCAGGGAACTTTGTTATTCTTGATTAGGGGACTTTGTTATACTCGATGAGGGGGCCTTTGTTATACTCGATTAGAAATCTTTGTTATACTCGACCAGGGGACTTTGTTATACTCCACCAGGGAATTTGTTATACTCGATCAAGGGATATGTTATACTCGATCAGGGGACTTTGTTATACTCGGTTCATGGGTCTTTGTTATACTCGTCCACTGGGCTTTGTTATACTAGGATTAGGGGACTTTGTTATACTCGATCAAGAAACTTTGTCTTACTTAATGAGGGCCCTTTGTTATACTCGACCAGGGGACTTTGTTATGCTCGATCTGGGGACTTTGTTATACTCGGTCAGGGACTTTGTTATAATCGATAAGGGGACTTTGTTATGCTCGATCTGGGGACTTTGTTATACTGCGCCAGGAGACTTTGTTATACTCGATCAGGGGATATGTTATACTCGATCAGGGGACTTTGTTATACTGGACTAGAAGACTTTGTTATACTCGACCAGGGGACTTTGTTCTACTCGATCAGGGGACTTTGTTATACTCATCCAGGGGGCTTTGTTATACTCGATCAGGGGACTTTGTTATACTCGATCAGGGAAATTTGTTATGCTCGATATGGGGACCTTTTTATACTGGGCCAGGGGACTTTTTTGTACTCGATCAGGGGAATTTGTTATACTGGACCAGGGGACTTTTTTATACCCGATCAGGGGAGTTTTTTATACTCGGTCAGGGACTTTGTTATAATCGATCAGGGGACTTTGTTATGCTCAATCTGGGGACTTTGTTATACTGGGCCAGGAGACTTTGTTATACTCCATCATGGGATATGTTATACTCGTTCAGGGGACTTTGTTATACTGGACCAGAAGACTTTGTTATACTCGACCAGGGGACTTTGTTATATTCGATCAGGGGACTTTGTTATACTCATCCAGGGGGCTTTGTTATACTCGATCAGGGGACTTTGTTATACTCGATCAGGGGCCTTTGTCTTACTCGATCAGGGCCCTTTGCTATACTCGACCAGGGGACTTTGTTATAATCGATCAGGGGACTTTTGTTATACTCGATCAGGGGACTTTGTTATAATCGACCAGGGACGTTTGTTATACTCGATCACCGGACTTTGTTATACTCGATAAGGGGTCTTTGTAATACTGGACAAGGGGAATTGTTATACTCGATAAGGGGACTTTGTTAGACTCGAGCAGGGGACTTTGTTATACTCGACCACGGGACTTTGTTATACTCGATTAGGCGGCTTCGTTATACTCGATCAGGTGACTTTGTTATACTCGATGAGGGGCCTTTCTTATACTCGATGAGGGGCCTTTCTTATACTCGTTGAGGGGCCTTTGTTATACTTGATCAGGGGACTTTGTTATACCCGATCAGGGGACTTTCTTATACTCGAACAGGGGGCTTTGTTATACTCGATGAGGGGACTTTGTTATACTCGATGAGGAGGCTTTGTTATACTCGATAAGGGGACTTTGCTATACTCGACCAGGGGACTTAGTTATACTCGATCAGTGGACTTTGTTATACTCGACCAGGGGCCTTTTTCATACTTGACCAATGGACTTTGTTATACTAGATGAGAGGCCTTTGTTATACTCGATGTGGGGACCTTGTTATACTCGATGAGGGGACTTTTGTTATACCCGACTAGAGGACTTTGTTATACCCGATCAGAGGACTTTGTTATACTCGACCAGGGGACTTTCTTATACTTGATCAATGGACTTTGTTATACTGAATGAGGGGCGTTTGGTATACTCGATCAGGGGACTTTGTTATACTCGACCAGGGGACTTTGTTATACGTGATCAGGGGACTTTTTTATACTCGACCAGACTTTGTTATACTCGATCAGGGGATATGTTATACTCGATCAGTGGACTTTGTTATACTCGATTAGGGGCCTTTGTTATACTCGATCAGGGGACTTTGTTATACTCAATCAGGGGACTTTGTTATACTCGATTAGGGGCCTTTGTTATACTCGATGAGGGGGTATGTTATACTCGACCAGGGGACTTTGTTATACTCGATGAGGGAACTTTGTTATACTCAACCAGGGAACTTTTTTAAAAATAATCAGGGACTTTGTCATACTCGGTCAGGGGAATTTTGTTATACTCGATCAGGGGATATGTTATACTCGATCAGGGGACTTTGTTACACACAACCAGAGGACTTTGTTATACTCGATCAGGGGACTTTGTTATACTCAATCATGGGACTTTGTTATACTCGATGAGGGGCTTTGGTTATCCTCGATCAGGGGACTTTGTTATACTCGACCAGGGGACTTTGTTATACTCGATCAGGGGACTTTGTTATACTCGACCAGAGAACTTTTTTATACTAGATCAGGGGATATGTTATACTCGCTGAGAGGGATTTTGCTATACTCAATCAGGGGACTTTGTTATACTCGATTAGGGCCCTTTGTTATACTCGATGAGGGGGCTTTGTTATACTCGACCAGGGGACTTTTGTTATACTCGAGCAGAGGACTTTGTTATACTCGACCAGGGGCCTTTGTTATACTCGATAAGAAAACTTTGTTATACTCGACCAGGGGACGTTGTTATATTCGATCAAGGGACTTTTGTTATACTCGATCAGGGGACTTTGTTATACTCGACCAGGGGACTTTTGTTATACTCGATCAGGTGACTTTGTTATACTCGACCAGGGGCCTTTGTTATACTCGATCAGGGGACTTTGTTATACTCGATAAGTGGACTTTGTTATACTCGATAAGAAGAATTTGTTATACTCGATCAGGTGACTTTGTCTTACTCGATAAGGGCCCTTTGCTGTACTCGAACCAGGGGACTTTGATATAATCGATCAAAGGACTTTGTTATGCTCGATATGCGGACTTTGTTATACTGGGTCAGGGGACTTTTTTATACCCGATCAGGGGACTTTGTTATACTCGATCAGGGGACTTTTGTTATACTCGATCAGGGGACTTTATTATACTCAATTAGGGGCCTTTGGTATACTCGATTAGGGGACTTTGTTATACTCGACCAGGGGACTTTGTTATACGCGATTAGGGGACTTTTTTATACTCGACCAGAGGACTTTGTTATACTCGACCAGGGGACTTTGTTATACGAGATAAGGCGGCTTAGTTATACTCGATCAGGTGACTTTGTTATACTCGATGAGGGGGCCTTTCTTAGACTCGATCAGGGGCCTTTGTTATACTCGATCAGGGGACATTGTTATACCCGATCAGGGGACTTTCTTATACTCGAGCAGGGGGCTTTCTTATACTCGATGAGGGGACTTTGTTATACTCGATGAGGAGGCTTTGTTATACTCGATAAGGGGCTTTGCTATACTCGACCAGGGGACTTTGTTATACTCGATCAGGGGACTTTGTTATACTCGACCAGGGGACTTTTTTATACTTGACCAATGTACTTTGTTATACAAGATGAGAGGCATTTGTTATACTCGATCTGGGGACTTTGTTACACTCGAGAAGGGGACTTTGTGATACTCGATCAGGGGACATTTTTATACCCGACCAGAGGACTTTGTTATACTCTATCAGGGGATATGTTATACTCGATCAGTGGACTTTGTTATACTCGATTAGGGGCCTTTGTTATTCTCGATGAGGGGCTTTGTTATACTCGACCAGGGGACTTTGTTATAATCGATCAGGGAACTTTGCTATACTCAACCAGGGGACTTTTTTTAAATTAATCAGGGGACTTTGTCATACTCGATCAGGGGAATTTTGTTATACTCGATCAGGGGATATGTTATACTCGATCAGGGGACTTTGTTATACTCAACCAGAGGACTTTGTTATACTCGATCAGGGGACTTTCTTATACTCAATCATGGTACTTTGTTATACTCGATGAGGGGCTTTGGTTATCCTCGATCAGGGGACTTTGTTATACTCGACCAGGGGACTTTTTTAGACTCGATCAGGGGACTTTGTTATACTCGACCAGAGGACTTTTTTATACTCGATCAGGGGATATGTTATACTGGATGAGGGGATTTTGCTATACTTGTTTAGGGGACTTTGTTATACTCGATCAGGGGAATTTTGTTATACTCGATCAGAGGACTTTGTTATACTCGACCAGGGGCCTCTGTTATACTCGATAAGAAAACTTTGTTATACTCGACCAGGGGACTTTGTTATACTCGATCAAGGGACTTTTGTTATACTCGATCAGTGGACTTTGTTATACTCGACCAGGGGACTTTTGTTATACTCGATTAGGGGACTTTGTTATACTCGACCAGGGGCCTTTGTTATACTCGATCAGGGGACTTTGTTATACTCGATAAGAGGAATTTGTTATACTCGATAAGAGGAATTTGTTATACTCGATCAGGGGACTTTGTCTTACTCGATCAGGGCCCTTTGCTATACTCGACCAGGGGACTTTGATATAATCGATCATGGGACTTTGTTATGCGCGATATGGGGACTTTGTTATACTGGGCCAGGGGACTTTTTTATACCCGATCAGGGGACTTTGTAATACTCGATGAGGGGACTTTTGTTATACTCGACCAGGGGACTTTGATATAATCGATCATGGGACTTTGTTATCCTCGATATGGGGACTTTTTTAACTGGGCCAGGGGACTTTTTTATACTCGATCATGGGACTTTGTTATACTAGTATCACGGGACTTTGTTATTCTCTACCAGGGGACTTTGTTATACTCGGTCAGGGACTTTGTTATAATCGATCAGGGGACTTTGTTATTCTCGATCTGGGGACTTTGTTATACTGGGCCACGAGACTTTGTTATACTCGATCAGGGGATATGTTATACTCGATCAGGGGACTTTGTAATACTCGATAAGGAGAATTGTTATACTCGATAAGGGGACTTTGTTAGATTCGAACAGGGGACTTTGTTATACTCGACCAGGGGACTTTGTTATACTCGATTAGGCGGCTTCGTTATACTCGATCAGGTGACTTTGTTATACTCGATGAGGGGCCTTTCTTATACTCGATAAGGGGCCTTTGTTATACTAGATCAGGGGACTTTGTTATACCCGATCAGGGGACTTTCTTATACTCGAGGAGAGGGCTTTGTTATACTCGATGAGGGGACTTTGTTATACTCGATGAGGAGGCTTTGTTATACACGATAAGGGGACTTTGCTATACTCGACAAGGGGACTTTGTTATACTCGATCAGGATACTTTGTTTTATTCGACCAGGGGACTTTTTTATACTTGACCAATGGATTTTGTTATACTAGATGAGAGGCCTTTGTTATACTCGATCTGGGGACTTTGTTATATTCGAGAAGGGGACTTTGTTATACTCGATGAGGGGACTTTGTTATACCCGACCAGAGGACTTTGTTATACCCGATCAGAGGACTTTGTTATACTCGACCAGGGGACTTTTTTATACTTGATCAATGGACTTTGTTATACTCAATGAGGGGCCTTTGGTATACTCGATCATGGGACTTTGTTATACTCGACCAGGAGACTTTGTTATACGCGATCAGGGGACTTTTTTATACTCGACCAGAGGACTTTGTTATACTCGATCAGGGGATATGTTATACTCGATCAGTGGGCTTTGTTATACTCGATTAGGGGCCTTTGTTATACTCGATCAGGGGACTTTGTTATACTCAATCAGGGGACTTTGTTATGCTCGATTAGGGGCCTTTGTTATACTTAACCAGGGAACATTTTTAAAATTAATCAGGGGACTTTGTCATACTCGATCAGGGGAATTTTGTTATACTCGATCAGGGGATATGGTATACTCGATCAGGGGACTTTGTTATACTCAACCAGAGAACTTTGTTATACTCGATCAGGGGACTTTGTTATACTCAATCATGGGACTTTGTTATACTCGCTGAGGGGATTTTGCTATACTTGATTAGGGGACTTTGTTATACTCGATCAGGGGAATTTTGTTATACTCGATCAGAGGACTTTGTTATACTCGACCAGGGGCCTTTGTTATACTCGATAAGAAAACTTTGTTATACTCGACTAGGGGACTTTGTTATATTCGATCAAGGGACTTTTGTTATACTCGATCAGGGGACTTTGTTATACTCGACCAGGGGACTTTTGTTATACTCGATCAGGGGACTTTGTTATACTCGACCAGGGGTCTTTGTTATACTCGATCAGGGGACTTTGTTATACTCGATAAGTAGACTTTGTTATACTCAATAAGAGGAATTTGTTATAATCGATCAGGGGACTTTGTTATGCTCGATCTGGGGATTTTTTTATACTGGGCCAGGAGACTTTGTTATACTCGATCAGGGGATATGTTATACTCGTTCAGGGGACTTTGTTATACTGGACCAGGGGACTTTGTTATACTCGATAAGGGGACTTTGTTATACTCGATCAGGGGGCTTTGTTATACTCGATCAGGGCCCTTTGCTATACTCGACCAGGGGCTTTGATATAATCGATCATGGGACTTTGTTATGTTCGATATGCGGACTTTGTTATACTGGGCCAGGGGACTTTTTTATACCCGATCAGGGGACTTTGTTATCCTCGATCAGGGGACTTTTGTTATACTCGATCTTGGGACTTTGTTATACTCAATAAGGGGCCCTTGTTATACTCGATCAGAGGACTTTGTTATACTCGACCAGGGGACTTTGTTATACTCGATTAGGGGACTTTTTTATACTCGACCAGAGGACTTTGTTATACTCGACCAGGGGACTTTGTTATACGCGATAAGGCGGCTTAGTTATACTCGATCAGGTGACTTTGATATACTTGATGAGGGGCCTTTGTTATACTCGATGAGGGGCCTTTGTTATACTAGATCAGAGGACTTTGTTATACTCGATTAGGGGCCTTTCTTGGACTCGATCAGGGGCCTTTGTTATACTCGATCAGGGGACTTTGTTATACCCGATTAGGGGACTTTCTTATACT
>NW_024722749.1:0-22500 GCF_018991925.1 Homarus americanus | reverse complement strand
TATTTTCAGATGATAGGTTTATTTTTCACTTGACACTGGTTTATTTTTATATGCCAGGTTTAATTTTATGACAGGTTTATTTTTATGACAGGGGTTTATATTTATGACAGGGGTTTATTTTCATGCCAGGGGTTTATTTTTATATGATAGGTTTAATTTTTATGATAGGGGTTTATTTTTCATATGACACTGGTTTATTTTACATGACAGAAGATTATTTTTATTTGATAGGTTTTATTTGTCCTGTGACTGGTTTATTTTCATATGACAGAGGTTTATTTTTATTTGATACTGGTTTATTTTCATGACCGGTTTATTTTTTTATTCCTGTGGTTTATTTTCAAGGTTATTCAAGCCAGGAATATATTAATTATCCTCATTTTTATTTTTTACAAAAGATACGAATTTAAAAAGTGGGAAATAATATATAACATAATAACACGAAACTGACAGTGATTAGTCTATGTCGTGTTTCACCATTATAAATATACATGAAATTAAATGAGATATTAAATTCTTTTTTTATCTTTTAAATTACAAAATATAAAATAAATACATAAAATAATGTTTTCTTTCACTTCAAAACAAAAAAAATCTTAGCTTTTATTTAATATTTCAAGATAAAAAAATAAATACATGTATGAATAATTTGAATAATATCACCACTCTGGAAAATAATTGTAAACAGTATATATATGTAAACAAAAAGAAAAAAAATTCCTCCAAGTATTAAGTGTAAACAGTAATAGTTCCTCCTACGACGTCATCAGCTAGACAGGGACACGGAGCTAGAGCGTTTGAAATGTCACATAGTCACAACACTGTAAAATTGCTGCCTTAATGGACCAATTTGCCTCTCCCCCCCCCCCTGGTTTCTCTTGTCCTCTTTCTAAGTTCATTATGGTATTTTTTTGTTTCTCCTAATGGTGTTCAAGGCTTTTGGACCTTGTTTTTGTTGCTCGTTTGTGTTTTTGTTTTGGAATTATGTTGTTGTGAAAAGTTGTTTATTAGTGTTGTTTTTATTGTTGTTGTTGTTTGGTGTGAGTGAAAGGTGAGATTTTTAAAAAGTTTATAGGATAAGAAGATGGGTGTCTGTCTGTCTGTCTGTCTGTCTGTCTGTCTGTCTGTCTGTCTGTCTGTTTGTCTCTGTTTATCTCTGTTTGTCTCTGTTTGTCTCTCTCTTTCTTTCTTTTTCTCTCGGGGTTTCAGAAAACAGTTTATTGCAGAGAAGAGAGAGAGAGAGAGAGAGAGAGAGAGAGAGAGAGAGAGAGAGAGAGAGAGCAATACCGCTGAGTCACCTAACCTTGTACCACTTGTGAACAGGTTAATTACACGAAGTCCAGGTTTGTTACTGGATGACCCAGACCTTGTTCCTGGGATAATTACTTGCCAAGGTGAGGTAGAGAGAGAGAGAGAGAGAGAGAGAGAGAGAGAGTATAAACAAAATACAAAAATAAACGAAAAAATCAGAATAAAAACTAAAACAAACAAACACGAAATAAAGAAAAAAATCATTGGTTCATTTTCTATACTAATTCCTTCGTTTTTTCCCCTCATTCTACTTCATCATTATCATCATTATCATCCTCATCATCATTCGCATGTCTTCTTATATACGTTCTCAGTCACGCGAGGATGATTAGTTGAACAGCACTTATTAATTTTTGTGTGTATGAGAGAGGGAGAGAGGGAGGGAGGTGAAAGGGGTGGGTGAGAGGGAGGGAGAGAGGGAAGGAGAGGGAGAGAGGGAGGTGAAAGGGTGGGTGAGAGGAGGAGGGAGGAGGCATGAGGAGAGAGGTGAAGGGGTGGGTGAGAGGAGAGAGAGGGAGGAAGGAGAGGGAGGAGGAGGGAGGTGAAAGGGGTGGGTGAGAGGAGGAGGAGGAGCGAGGAGAGAGGTGAAATTGGGTGAGAGAGGAGGGAAGGAGGAGGAGGGAGGTGAAAGGGTGGGTGTGAGGAGGGAGGGAGGGAAGGAGGGAGAGGAGGGAGGTGGGGGGTGGGTGAGAGGGAGGGGGAGGAGGAGAAGGCGAGAGGTGAAAGGGGGTGGGTGAGAGGGGAGGAGAGGAAGGAGAGGAGAGAGGAGAGGTGAAAGGGTGGGTGGCAGAGGAGGGAGGAGGAAGGCGAGAGGTGAGGGGTGGGTGAGAGGGAGAGAGGGAGGAAGGAGAGGAGAGGGAGGGAGGTGAAAGGGGTGGGTGTGAGAGGAGGGAGGAGGGAAAGGAGGAGAGGGAGGGAGGTGAAAGGGGTGGGTGAGAGGGAGGGAGGGAGGGAAGGAGAGAGAGAATGGAGGGAGGGTAATTGGGAGGGTCATAAAGAGGAAGAATTCGGAGAGGGGAGTTAGAAGGGGATGCAAAAGAGGGAGGGGGTGAAAGGGGTGGGTGAGAGGGAGGGAGGGAGGGAAGATAAAGAGGGAGAGAAGGAGTGAAAGCAGGAGGAATGAAGGGAATGGGGAAGAAAAATAGTTAAGATATAAAATTGAATTAGACAGTCCAGAAATGTCTCTGTCTGTCTGTCTATCTGTGTGTGTGTGTGTGTGTGTGTGTGTGTGTGTGTCTGTTACGAGCTTGAGTTGTCGTGTTTGCTTGTTTGTTTAGTGACGTAAGTGATTGGCTGTCGACATCCCGGCGTGACAGAACGAGCGTAATGAATAAACAACTGTTCCTTGTGAAGTATCTCTCTCTCTCTCTCTCTTTCTCTCTCTCTCTCTCTCTCTCTCTCTCTCTCTCTCTCTCTCTCTCTCTCTCTCTCTCTCTCTCTCTCTCTCTCTCTCTCTCTCTCTCTCTCTCTCTCTCTCTCTCTCTCTCTCTCTTTCTCTCACCACTAACATGCCTGAGTCTCTTATTATTTATTCAAAGCCTTTTTACCTGACTAAATTTTAATCACTTCTCCACCTGGCTGTTGTCTCTCCCTGAATCATTTATACACAGTGAATAACAATTGCTCTTAGTGGCTGTGAGTCTGTGTGTGAAAGAGATACAGAGAGAGAGAGAGAGAGATAGACAAAGAGAAACAAAGAGAGAATTTGATAGATGGGAAAAGAGCTGCATTAGAGATAAATAAATGAACAGACTGACTGACTGACTGACTGACTGACTGACTGACTGACTGACTGATTGACTGACTGACTGACTGACTGACGGACGAAGTGGCTCCTTTCTCTAGGTATAAATCCACTACAGAATTCCCTGACCATATTTAATGAGCCTTTGACCACAGGTTACGTCACTCACTCACCTGGTGTTCTCCGGTATAAACACTGATCTTTTCAATACGTTAAATTGATGTGAATAGAACGGAATTCACAACTGAGTTTTAATTACAGGTAGATTCCATGGACTTGATAATACATAAACTTTATAAATGTTACGTAAAATCTATCAATCTATGTATGTTTTTTTAGTGTATGTGTGATAGGCTGTATGTATAGGCTGTATGAGTGTTTGTATTAAAGACTATGTTTATTATAGACTGTGTAAGGGCGTATAAGGGCGTATGTGGGTGGCAGTAGGCATCGTTGTGTATATATGCCAAGCTAAAAGGATATCTTTTTTCAGTATAGCTTAAGACTACCCCCACTCTTTCCCCCCCTCGTCCCCCTTCCCATACAGGTGTGAGCAGCTCTCTTAGCGTTACCTGTGTGCCTACCTGTGATGGGTTGTGGAGGTTGGTGTTAGGGAGAAGGGAAGAGTGATTGACGGTGTGTTGACGCTGATAAAATGACTCATTCATAGCCCCCACAAAAAAGTGTGTGTGAGAGAGAGAGAGAGAGAGAGAGAGAGAGAGTTATCAAAACGACATTTCTCTCTCTGATAATTTTATTTGATCTAGATATTCCCCCCCCCCCAAGAAAAAATCCTTACCACTTTTGTTTTTGGTGAGCACAGAGTAAAAGACGAAAGCACAAGAGACCGGAGGTAAAAGTCTCTGTCTATCTGTCTGTCTGTCTGTCTGTCTGTCTGTCTGTCTCTGTCTCTCTCTCTATCGTTCAAATTTATGTCTTGAATTCATCTCAACCAAGTGACCTGTAAACGCCTCTTGACTATTTTTTCAAGATTGGAAGAAAAAGTAAATAATTAATAGAAAGATGAAGATAAATGGGATATAGATAGAGAATAATGTAAAGAATGGGTATGAGGAAGAAGAGGAGGAGAGGGGGAAGGAAGAGAAGGAAGAGGAGAGGGGGAGGAAGAGAAGGAGGAGGAGAGGGGGAAGAGGAGGAGATCACATGCTAAGAAGAGAAGTTATTTCACGAGCTACACACACACACACACACACACACACACACACAGAGGACCACTAAAGGTATATAAGTACATACCTTACATAGGATCATACCCTAGACAACACCTATTAAAAGTTATAGTTACAAGTTGTATTTTTAAGTGTCTTGGGCCCACATTCGGTGACCTGAGAGTGTTGTTGTTGTAGTTGTTTGTTGTTGTTGTTGGTGTAGTGGTAGTGGCTGTTGTTGTTGTTGTTGAGGTGGGTTGTTGTTGTTTTTCAATAATAATTGTTGTAGTTGTTGTTGTTGTGTGGTGGTGGTGGTTGTTGGTGTTGTTGGTGTTGTTGTAGTGGTGGTGGTTGTTGTTGTAGTTGTTGAGGTCATAGTTGTTTTTGTCGTAGTTGTCGTTGTTGATGGTGTAATAATCATCGTTATTGTGTTATAATTACCTGATGCAGCGGCTGATCATCAGGAGAATTCATGTTACCTGTCCACATATTAATTATTCTCTATATATTATTAACAATCTTTTCACCTCAGGGAGTTTAGACTAACACGCAGCCTTGAGACTATATTAACACCCAATACCTCATAATTAATTAACACACACAGGTAAAAGTTTATCATAAAAAAAAGGAGTTTGGATGCTGATATTATTGCTACTACCTCTCCCCTCCTTCCCCTGCCTACCTGAGAAGTATTTTGGGTCATCTTAGCCCGGGTGATATTTTCAGTGTTCAATTATTATTCAGCCACGTCAACACATCTACGTTAAAACACTGATTGTAATTCACCTAATTTTAACGCACCCATGAAATTTCACCTATTCTACGCACCCCACTACAGTACCCATATCTTTTCCCTATTTCCCTCCCTTCTTCCCTACTCCCTCCCTCCGTCCCTACTCCCTCCTCTTCAAACTACCCTATCTTCGTTAACCTTCTACAGTAACGGGCCAGTGAACCGCTCTTAATCTGCCATTCTCTTCTGATTAAAAAGTAACCTTTTCCGACAGTAAAAAAAGAGAGGGGAGAAAAGTGGAGAAAATCTTGGGGGAAGTACCGAGAAAATCTGGGGAAAAAGTGAGTCTTGGGGAAAGTTTGTAGAAGAGTAGGGTAAGGGAAAATAAAGTATAGGACAAAATAGGAAAATGTTTGGAAAAAGGAGTAGAGAAATTAAGCCGAAAAGATAGAGGAAATGTAGGAAAAAAGAGAGATAGAAAGTGTGGGCCCAAAGTAGAGAAAGTGTGGGCCAAAAAGTAAAGAAAGTGTGGGCCAAAAAAGTGGGCCCTTGCACCAAATTACTTCCTTACCGAACACTACAGAACAGCCTGGGTCCAATTAATAAGATATTGATCGGATAATCTTCCTCCCCCTCTCCTTCCCTCTCCCCCTCTCCTTCCCTCTCTCCCTCCCTCCCTCCCTCCCTCCCTCTCTCTCCCCATCTCCCTCCCTTCCTCTTCTCCCTGTTCCTCTCTCCTCCTCCCCACCCCCCCTTTCACCCCTCCTCCACTGTCTCCTCCTCCTCCTCCTCCTCCTCCTCCTCCTGCTCCGCCTCCACCTCCTCTTCTTCCTCCTCCTCCCCAGAAGAGTTTGCACATACCTTAATTATACCTGGTTTTCTGTGCCAGGTAACCGGAGCATACCTGACATATTAGGACACAGTATACTCACGTTAGAGCTCCGCGCTACCATGCTCCTGAGCGCATAATTGGAGCATATCCAAAGAGTTAAATAGACAAGTAATTCTGACTGGTGGTTCTTATGGTAGAAATAGTTGTTGTTGTTGTTGTTGTTGATGTTGTTGTTGTTGTCGTTGTTCTTGATATTATTGTCGTTACCATTATTATTATTATTATTATTATTATTATTATTATTATTATTATTATTATTATTATTATTATTATTATTATTATTATTATATTATTATTATTATTATTATTATTATTATTATTATTATTATTATTATTACTATTACTATTACTATTATTATTATTATTATCATTATTATTATTATTATTATTATTATTATTATTATTATTATTATTACTATTACTATTACTATTACTATTACTTATTATTATTATTATTATTATTATTATTATTATTATTATTATTATTATTATTATTATTATTATTATCATTTATTATTATTATTATTCCTTCCTTCCGTCTCTCCGTTGGTGTCTCTGTGTCGCTCTCTTTCCCTGCTTCTCTGCTTCCCTCCTCTCCTTCTCCACCATCTGGCGCAATAAGTTAAGAACAATAAGTACTCTATCTTCATTAAACTCTACCACAATATGCATGACCACAACCCAGTTTATCACATGCTAAATTCTGGTCTGTGCTCCAGGGTTAAGTTCACAGCCAGAGGTCAGAGGTCAGAGGTCAAAGTTATAGGTCACAGGTTAAAGGTCACAGGTGAAGATCAGAGGTCACATGGGTGTGTTCTTCTCTGGGGATGTTCATCTTTGGGATATTCTCTCTGGGGTTGTTGTTTTCTCTCTGGGGTTGTTCTTCTCAAGATTTGTGTCAAGAAAAGAACACACACACACACACTCACACACACACACACACACACACACACACACACACACACACACACACACACACACACACACACACACACACACACACACACACACACACACACACACACACACTAAAAGTTTACAAGGCGTGAGATGTCTGTTGTTTACGAACTCTTTAACCCGCAATTATTATCTCAACTCTTAAAAGGTTATTTCTGAACATCTACTGTACTCTCAGTGATGACCTGACCACCGTAGGGTCAAGACCTATTTAGGCGCTGCTCCTGCTGAGCAGCTCTCACCCTTGGCCAATGTTCGGCCCATTCCCCAAGTCCCTCTCCCCGACCCATCCTCACCACCGGGATATCAACATAATCAAAAGTGGCATTTCGTTTCGGAAAGAAGTGGAACCAGTGTTGAACAGTTAAGAACAGTGTTTAAGCCAGTGAATTCAGTACTAGACAGTACCAGTGAGAGCCGTGACCCGCCAGTGAGATAAGCACCGCTGGGAACTGACCGCCATCTCCTAATCAGTCCACTCTGAGAACAACAGTGGGTCGGCTTCACACTTGACTTCGAAATAACACAACACCACCCAGTAGGGTGGGGATAGGTCAACAACTGCAAATATGTTGCCTGTATAACAAGTGAACTACCGTGTGTTGAGCACTGTGTCGTGTGTAGGTGTAGGTGCCCGCGAGGCAAGGCCTATACCCTTGTGGTCACGCTCGGCCATGTGGTGAGGGTTTGTTTACACAAACCCCCGTCCTCATAGTGTGCCAAGCTGGTTAGTTCTTTTGAAACTAAAATTGACTTTGATACTGTATCTAACCAGAAAAACAGACATGCTATTAAGAACAAGTGTAGTGTAATAAAAGTGTTTATAAACTGAGAAAACTCCTGTTACCTTAGTCCCCCCGACACCACACTCCCTCCGCGGGAGGCCCGCTCATGGCCTCCCTCACACCGCTAATACGCTGTACAGTAGATGCCAATCTCCTTTGTCCTCTAAGAGGGTTACGCCTCCCAACCACCGCTGACTTCCTAGGAGTGCCAAGCAGTCCTCGGCCCTCTGACGTAGGCATATAAGTCGAGCCCTGTAACTCCACCATGTCTGAGTTGACTGGAGACCCAGCTGCTCGCTTTAACTCTCCTGATGCACTGAGTGAGCCAGGCGACTGTGGTGTTGACCTTGACACCAACGGAGAAGATGGCTTTCAACTAGTTCAGTCCAGGAACAAGCGGAAGGCCGAAAAGGCAGAAAGACTTAGAGACAATCAACTACAACCGCAACCCCCCATGAGAGTAAGATTATACTTCCCTGAAGGTACATCACCTGAAGACAAGTATCTCTGGCTGAACGATGCGGAAGACAAACACCCAGACGCTGAGTTTCAGTTCAGAGTCGGTACACAAGATCATGTTCTGATTAGAAACGACCCAGCAGTCATACAGGATCTCCTCACCAATAGCATAAGGGGAATAACCATGGAACAATCATCCCAACCATGGAGCAAGAAAACCATAATAATCATAGGGCTCGACCAGTACCAGACACCTACACTACTAGAAGCCCATCCCTACATCAGAAGGACGAAGCGACTCAGGGGCAAGAATGCAGTCATTGCAGACTGAGTAGGCTCGGTGGACCCACCCAAGACCATTCGAGTCCGTGGTGCCTATCGGAATCTGAAGGTAACTCTCTATCAGCCCCCTAACCGGAGGTATTACAACTGTCAGCACTGGGGCCATGTGGCCCGGTTATGCCCCTCGACTAAGCCGTGGTGTGGTCTCTGCTCAAGGCAACATGCAACACAGGTTTGCAGAGATTCAGTTGCTCAAGGGGGTGTCATTCAACAGAAGTGTATTAACTGCAAAACAGTTGGAGTTCCTGTATGGCACCCTAACTGTTCTAGAGCTCCTACACCCCTTCAGCGCCCAGACCCGCCACCCAGGCAGGTCTCAAGAAACACTAATGCTGCTAGGGTACTCCCTACGGCCAACCCCTGGCCTGCCCTCCCCACCAAAGCTCCAGGATCATCACCAGCAGTCATCGAAAGATCAGCATGGGGCAACACAGACGTACCGACACAACAGGTAGCTGCCAACACACTCCCTGCACATCGTGAAGAGATCAATGATTTGAAAAATGAAATTAAAGAACTCAAAGCTCAGTTTACAGCTCAAGCTCAACTGAAATGTTTAGGAGCCTCTGTGATACACTAAAGGAAAAAAACACCACCAACACAGTGCAGCAACTTCGGAAAAATTACAGTCAAACTGAAGACATTCAGATGTCAGTACCAGATGTGGAAACTCAAGACCCACCAGGAACTAGTGTCCACGCAGAGGAAAATAGTGATACTGGTAACAGTTCTACTGATGCCTCTGTGGACATGGTCAGTGAAGATGAACAAGCACAAACAGAAAATGGTGGTGATGTCGAGTGTAACCAAAGTGTGTTGTTGTCTGCCAATGAAATACAACAATTGTTGAGCCGTACGTGCTCCAGAAATGTTTCCAAAAGGTTAACTGGCCTACTGCCTGCCGAAGGGACAGGCAGCGCAGAAAAGAACAGTATCATACAGTGCCTTTTGCTTCTTTCCAAATACATTTCATAATGGCCAGTGTTAATACCAGACAAAATTCCAAATACATTTCATAATGGCCAGTGTTAATACCAGGCAAAGATACAGAGCTGTGAAGGTGATGAGTTGGAACATCTCATCCCTTAGAAAACGATACCCTGACCTACACCACAAAGTTGTGACTGAGGACATCGATATTGTGTGTCTGCAGGAGTGTCTCACACCTAATGGTAAGCCCCCACCCAGTCTGCCCAATTATGTGTATTATGATCCTAGTTCTACTCACACATGTTTGATGTATGTTAAGAAGTCACTCCCGCATGTACCTCTTGTATCCAAAAAGACTACCAACCTTCAGTACCATGGGATCACTATCCACCTGGGCAACTCCACACTCAACGTGCTAAACGCCTATGCTCCCTCAGATCAGCTTCAATACACAGATCTCCCAGACTTTTTACACACTGAGCCCACTGTCCTAATGGGTGACCTGAATACTAGACACAAGAAATTAGGTGACTCCACCACTAACACCAATGGTAGGAGACTTATCTCACTTCTCAGCGCATATGAAGATGTTCAAATTATAGGTAATAATGAACCAACACACATCTATGGCGGGGGTCTAGACAAATGTATTGGCTTTAATCTATCATACACAACTCATAGCTCTGATGTTGTCACTGATCTTATGTCTGACCACAGCCCAATCCAAGCTAGTATACATGTAGCCAATGACACCCCCACTGGTGGTAAACTCAACAGACGTAGAATCACAGTCAAGCAAGAACATGAAAGCCAGTTCATAGACTTCATCCATGACTGGTACAAGGACTACAAGCCTGACAATTACCAAAGTTTCCATGACGATCTGATAGATAGGACTTATGTATACTTCACCAACAATGCCTCCACCAAAAAAAGGAGAAAACGTGGTCAGCATAATGGGAACAGGCAACAGCAGTGCTATAATGACCCTGAGCTGAAAAAACTCAGGGCTAGGGTCAGGAGGGTGGGTAAGGGTTACAGACAATTTAGAACACCTCAAATGTTACAATTGTATCAAGCTTCCCTTGCTGCTGTCAGGGAACGTGTAAACGAACTCAGACAAAATGCATGGGAGACATATGTCAACAGCCTGAACCAACACACATCCCTCAGCAAAGCCTGGAAAGACATAAACATAATCAGAGGTAAAAAACAGAAGACACGTCTCCCATCCAAACCCTCTGCAAAAGTCGAATGAGCTAATAACAAAGTGGGCTCATGTGTCGAGCTATGACATGTTACCAGCTAGGACTCGGGGACACCTTGATGCGAAGTCTGTAGAGAGAAGTAATCTTATTAGCTTTATGCTGGGCAAACAGCACGATGAGTGTGATGTTCCATATACTGAGTGGGAGCTTGACGCCGCCCTCGCCAGGGGTAGGTCTACTTCCCCTGGAGAGGACGGAGTCACCTACAACATCATTAGACTACTGAGGCGCGTGCCAGGCAATCCATTGTTGGTATTGTACAATATGAGTCATGCCGAGGGCCAACTACCCACATCATGGACCAGCAGTATTGTTGTACCAATACCGAAACCAGGACAGCCTGATGCCTTTCGTCCCATATCACTAACCAGCTGCCTGTGTAAAACCTTTGAGAGGATGGTTCTTGGCAGACTCTTATATAGAATAAGAGAATACATGTCTCCTAACATAAATGGCTTCACCCATGGTAAAGGTGTACATAATTGCATCACCACATTCCTAACTGTGCATGGTGATGAAAAGCACAGATACACCACATTTCTTGACCTAAAAGCTGCATTTGATATTGCCAATAGGCAACTGATATTGTACGAACTAGCCAAAATGGATATAGGAGGTCGGCTGTTACACTGGATAAGTGGTTACCTAACCAACAGAAGGGCTGCTGCACTGTTTCAGGGTTACAAAAGTGAAGTTAAACATATGCAACTTGGTACCCCTCAAGGTGGAGTACTTAGCCCCACTTTGTTCAATGTTCTTATGAATGCATTATTAAATTTAATACCAGACAACCCCAGCAATATCTCAATCAGCTATGCTGATGATATTCTTATACATACTAAAACTCATCGTGAAATGCAAACCACCCTGAACCATGTATACGCAGCCTGTGAACACCTCGGCCTTATTATCTCCACTGACAAAACTAAGGTGTTCAACAAACAAGCTGGTAACCGCAAACGCGGCCCCGCCAAGTTCAAGATAGGTAACAACACTATTGACTATGTTTCTTCTTTTAAATATCTTGGTGTTTCCGTCCCTTGTACCCTACCTGCCATACAACAGCTAACCCGCCAATGTACTGACAGACTTAGACCTCTTAGAAGTGTAGCGGGGTACAGCCCGCACTATGGTGCTAATATTAGAATTGTTAAAACAATGTACCTAGGCTATATAAGATCTCTGATAGATTACCACGCACCAGCCCTGGTCATTCGTGACGGGAAAGGCGTTGACAAGCTCGAGAAAATGCAAAATAAAGCCCTCAGAATTATCCTAGGATGTCCCATGAGCACTAAAGTACTTAATATGAGGAAAGAACTAGGTATACCCAGTGTTAAAGATAGTATAATTGAAGTCAACCTCATGATAGCCCTGAGGCTTCTGCGTGGTGATCCTGATAACATTGTTTCCTTAAATTTGCTAGAATGTATGAACCATGGGACTACTGAGTCTAAATGGATCCAAACTACAGCTACACATATGAAGATATTTGGACTAGACCACCTGTACAAAGTTGAGACACAACAGCGCTTCCTGCCACCCTGGCGGACAGTTCCCTTCGATATCACAATACCGACATATCCGCCTAAAAAATTAATTATACAAAGCATTTATCTCCAACACACTGCCAAATTGAGAGCTCTTGAACACATACACACTCTACAGACTGATGATAATATCACACAGACCATCTACACTGATGGATCTCTAAACACCGCCTGTGGGAGGGCTGGAAGTGCTATTGTTGTGACTCAACCTGACGGTAATATAATTGAGAAAGGAGTTAGAATTAACAACTGGGCATCCACTCTACAAACTGAATTAGTTGCCATACTCACAGCTATTAAATTCATTGAAACCACTGTTACTGACAGTCTCATCATCACTGACTCTCTATCCTCACTACTTGCCCTTGGTACCCTCGACTCAGGTTGTCACGCTCTTGTCTCTGAAGCCAGACACAAATATGCGTGCCTTGTTGACCGGGGTGTCAGGGTCAAACTGTTGTGGATCCCCTCTCACATAGGCCTCATAAAACATGACAGAGTTGATGCCCTCGCCAAACTCGCGTCTAACAAAGACACCGTTGAATACAATTTGGGTCTGTCAAAAAGAACCCTTAAAACTGTAATTAGGAAAGAACTTATTGATGAGTTTGACGCAAGTAGACAAGTGCAAACAGGCACTAGTCGATCCATAGTTTACCATGATGAGATGTATCAAGTGAAACATGTATATGGAACAAGTAACAAGATCACTAGATTACAAGATGTTGTAACCGCTAGATTAAGGTTAGGATATAAGTACCTTTGGCAGTATGTTCCTCAAGCAGATGTAAACAAAACTAAATGTAAAGTGTGTGGCCATACATATGGCCACACACTTGAACACTACGTCCTCGACTGTGTGAAGATAGAACCTTTTAGGGACAGGTCCAAGCACACTGTGTGTGAAATGGCACAACACTTCATCTCTAATGGCAAGATAGCCGACATATTAAGATTGTATCCACTTTTTTGCACTTAGTAACTATATCAGTTCTCATGTACAGAACCAAATACGCAATGTGCTTGAATACCTCTCACGTAAATGTGAATAACAAAGTGTGAGGCCAGACATACTGCCTCACACGCCTGTTCTCACGCATTTGTGAATAAGTTACCCTTTATGTATAGAACTAAACAAATAATGTAAATGAAATACTGTGTAACTCTCAGTGCCATAATATCCTGACAACCGGGGTTAATTATTATGACCCTTTGTAAACCCTACTCTGTAATCCTTTTGCGCTACCGCTCACAGGATGAGTGTGGGGTGCACAATAAAGTAGCCGCTGCAAACGGCAAAATCAATCAAAATCAATCTCTTCACCACCACAACTCACCACCCTCTTCACCACCACAACCCACCACCCTCTTCACCACCACAACCCACCACCCTCTTCACCACCACAACTCACCACCCTCTTCACCACCACAACTCACCACCCTCTTCTCCACCACAACCCGTCACCACTAATTACCGTTGCCTCACCTTCACCAGTGGTCATTACTGCTAGTGTAATCACCTCGGACCAATTATGGGCATTTAATAGTCTAAATGCAAATGCCTAACAAAGAGAATATTGATGGAATAGTTATTTTCCTTCTTACCCTAAACAGTTAACCTTAGTGTAAGTATTTTTATTTATAGATCGGGTAACGCAAAGTGGCTTGATGAATCTAAGTGGAAATATTGATCTCGGGTTAATGTTCTCCCTGTGTTTGACCTCATCAGTATTCCCTCCTGTTCAAATGGCTGTAGTACTGTCCTACTCTTCCTTAAGGATAGACACGCCACAAACGTTAATAACTGATCAATTAACTATCTAAGTATCTCTTTATAATCGGTAAGGATATACATTAAAACAAAACAAAATTATATAAAGGCAGGAGAAAATATTAATTTATTCTTGACAACCATCGAATAAACCTTAACATAATTAATACTTGATCTTGTGTACCTAACCTAACCTAACCTGACCTAACCTAACCTAACCTAACCTAAACTAACCCTCACAGCTTCTCTCTGTCACATCACCGTCACATGTCATAAAATCCCTAACCTAACCAAACCTATACTTTCCCTAACCTAGAAAACACGTATTATAGAGTCTTTATTTACGGTACCACTTCGACGCAACTTTCATATCAATATTAACACTCTCACATCAGGCCTCCATTCTCCTATACTATCACCCTCACATACCAACCAACATTATAATCACTATGTCGTAGAGATAACCAACTCACTCCCTCACACTCGGCATATCTGTAGCTGCACTGTACTAGACACGAGAACATTTCCACCCATTATAAACGATATGGTGTTGTGATAGCCAGCCCGTTAAATTCCCTTCTTACAATACTAACCAATTATAAACAATACAGTGTTACGATACCCGGTCATTACAATCACATTTCACTAAACGATCCATCCAGTTTCTGTGTTTAGTAGGTTGTTTATGTGCCCGAGTGCCTTAAGTTGACTGGTTATAATCGATAATTAATTCACAGGGAGTAAATGACTTCCCCCATACATGTATCAGACCTTAGTGATCTCTCTGCCACACCCCAGCCCTTACTAATCCCTTATTGCCACACCCTAGCCCTTACTAATCTCTTCGTGCCACATTCTAGCTCTTACTAATCCCTTATTGCCACACCCTAACCCTTACTAATCCCTTCTTGCCACACCCTAGCCCTTACTAATCCCTTCTTGCCAAACCCTAGCCCTTACTAATCCCTTCGTGCCACACACCAACTTATTCTACCTCACCCTAGCCCTCAGTAAACCCCTTGCCACACCTCAGGCTTCCATCCCGCACCCCAGCCCTCAGCAAGCCCCCCACAGCCCCCTCAACCCAGCCTACAACTCCACCAAGCCCTGATCACCACAATTAGGGTATATTTGGATATAGAAGCTGTCACATACCCGCTGTGATACCATCTCCCTCTCAAAGTAGTGAAATATTTACATTATCAATTTTCCCTTCACATTTACATAAAATATCTCCATTATCAATTTTCTAATCGCGTTTACATATACTGAGGTAACGTGGAAAAACCGGGTGAGTATATTATTTTCGGTCTATAATCATGGCCGTGTTAACTCGGTATCTCTGGCCCCTTACGTGTACTTTCAAAATGAATTGATTACGGTGAACATCTTATCTCTTATGATAATGATAATATCGAGCGAAATAACATCCAAGCTGGGAAAAATTTGGGACAAGAAGAGTAGAACCCATTGATGTTACTAAGGTTCAAAGTCCCCATACATAATTACAGAACGGCGCCCATGAGAGAAGATGATACGCAGGATGGTCTAGGTGTGAGCATTTACCATTTGTCACACCCAACAAGCAGTCTGGAGTCTCGGGTGAAACAATTAGCTGGAGGTTAATTGTCCGTCGGCTCGTTTGAAGATCCAAAGGAGTAAATGTATATATATATAATTTTTTCCTACTTTCGTTTTTTTTTGGGGGGGGGCGGGGGAGGGGGAATGGAGGGAGGGGGGGAGAAGGGTCTGGGCTGGGGGGTTGATAGTCACATGTTGTGGTTCTGCCCTGAGCTCATCCGCCGCACTTAGTACAGATCCCTCAGACCACTTAAACTTACCACCCACAGCAACACAAAAAGTTTAAAAAAATATAGAGTTAACCACAAAACACCTTCAGATATGTTCTGTACTTCTGGAGGCGTGAGAAATATCAACATAAATTAAATAAATATTAAAAATCACCAGAACAGAATACAAGGAAACACATTTTTACAGGAGAAAGAAACAAATTTTCTAACATACAAAAAATAGTAGAGTGAAGTACCGGCCATGTTGCCCCCTAGTGTACCGGAGACTTGGTATATAGTGTTCTTAACGGGTTCTCATGCCTATAGCAGCCGCTTCCACTTGTTCATTTAATCATTTACATCAACCATCCATATCTCGGAGGTCACGGCGCCTGAGAGGAACAAGTCACCACAGATGTACCAATTAGCATCTAAATAATACATTCCTATCTGGCCTTATCTACACCGCTGCTGTAGGGTCGGTCCTCAGCGTGTCGCAGACCATAAACGTGTGTATATATAGATGTAACTCTTATCTAGTGCTATTCTCTTTCTATCAGCCCACACCACTGTTGGAAAGTAACCCAGACTATGACATGTTAAATTTAAAAGGAAGTTGTGTACATCTAATCAGCTAGAGGGTCTTATTCCCTCTAATTTTAACTCATAAACAACGAAAAGGTTACGTGTGAAGGCAGGCATAACCAATACCATCTAAAGTAATGTTACTCTTAATTTACATCACAGGAGGAAGGTTCCCCAAAACTGTACCGTGTGAAATTCAATATACTGATGTACTGTACGTGTTATTACCTACACAGTCTTAAACTCCCTGACTCACGTACTATGAGAACGTATAAGACAGGTGTAACAGTTGTCAATAATCAATAAAAAGAGTGCCAATCCCATCTTTATCGCCGTTGGAAGGACCAGAGTGTCAAAAAGATTGTGTGTGAATATATTTGGCACATATTATCATGTAAACAGTCCTACTCAGTCCTACTCCATCTTCTCTTATCTTTTATGCTGTCTCGTCTGTATCCTAAGTGTCAGAGACTATAAGTGATCGTGTTTATAAGCAGAAGATGTATCTATGATTATAAACAGTCCTATTGGCTCTATACTTAACCCCAGCTGCTGGAGGGTAATGTTGCCAGGATCTAAAACACTGTTGATAATGTGGCAGAAAAACTGACTATCCTGGTAACATGACAGTCGAAGCGGTACTGAGAAAATAAAGAGGCAATATTAACTTTAATATGGTATGGCACTGAATGTCCTGAGAAAATAATCCCAGCAGCTTTAATATTACTAGATAAATTATGGCTCTTGACTTCGGTGAGGAATGAATATCGGTTCACTAAATATCATTGTGAGGAATAATAAGTGTCAGAGAATATCGAGTTGACCACGAGTGTTAAATATTCGTATGGAGAGGAGAACATCTAAACGGTAATAACAAGATATGAACCAAGATATCCTGGTTATATTAAATGGTGCAATAAAAGCAACACTTCCTACCATTACCTATCAACATTATTTGTCCTTTCTGAACAGACACAAACTCACAATACATTTCACAATATATCATAATAATGCTCAACACATGAACAACCAAGAACTCACAACACATTTCTAAATACCATCAAAATAATTTGTCTTAAGAGGAACGGCCGAACATATCACAAAATGAAAGTATAGCGGAGATAAGTCCTCTTTAACAATAATGATAGTTTTATGAACACCAACTGGTCTCTGACACATGCACTAGTTTACTGCGTGCACCTGCAAATATCACCTATTGATATATGTTGAGTATAAAGCAAGAAAAACCCTTTATAATTACTATAAAATTACAGGTGGGTGAGTGATAACATCGCTATTATAGAATTACAAGACTTACAATTATCATCAGAGTTTGGAGCAACAGGTGGATCTGACGTGAGGTTCCTGTAATTACCGCAACCAACTTGTAAGAAGAGTCAGAGTAAAACTTCCCTGTTAGTTGCTCATATATGAAAAATTACTACAATATTACTGATAGCTTAGTAATGGTACGGCTGAGACTCATGATCACCGTCAGTATTTGGAACCAACATATAAGCGAATCAAGAAAAACTTATCATTTATAACTAGATAAATTGGTCATAAAGGATAAGACTACGACTTCAAACCCCCCGGCCTTGTATCATAACCCAGACATCTCTAATACTTCAAGGCCAAAAAACAACGGGAGATAAAACTAAACACAGGAGTTGGAATGTACTAATGCATCTATCCCAAGTATCTATTATGAGAGGTTCCCAAAGCCAAACGTATTGAGAGAAGGTCGTCCTCTTGTCCATATTAGATAATCGTAACACTGAGGTGGCTGAAACATGGTCACTTTCCCTATGTATTGTATCCTTCATCTCTCTTCAGCCTTAATGTTCACAAAGTCTAAGAGCCTTCAATCACACCCTGATACCTTACGGCTTTACTTAACGTTGAATCCCCGGTTATGATGGCAGTAAATAACATGTAATCAACGACATAAAACAATTAATATTCACCTAAAAGTAACAAAGCACAAAAAAAACCTCCTTGATTACCGTGGTGTTACCTGATTGGATGTGTGGATCACTTAACTCACACCTTTCTTGCTTCCTCAAACGAGTCCAAAAGGAGAAAGTGTTTATATTTATGTTACCAGAGACTAACGGACCGACATTAACTCTCTAGTCCACACATCACCTTTCAGCAGTCAGACGCCCGAGCCAGCCAAAAGACTAAGACTATCTCCGGTAAGAATTCATCTCTTCCTATTTATGTCGACTCTACATCTATACCTAAATATTATCATAAAATATATCTCCCCGAAGAAGGTGTTAGATATTACACACTTGATTTATCTGGGACAACTTTAACTGCAGCACACACACACACACACACACATCAAAGGCTCACAGTTAGCAAGACCAGTATTACCACTTTCACTGATCTTATATGTGGAGGGAATTAATACCTCAAAACAGTGACTCCACCTCCACTACCCACCTACCCAGACAGTTAATCCACATACCCATCCATCTACCTACTTTTCCACCCAATCTAACCCATCCACACCTTCCCTTCCTCTTATCCAACCAAACTTGTCCTCCTTCCCTCCATCCATCCTCCCGTCTCCCCCCCTTTTCCTCCTCCTCATCCTAGCCCACCTATCCTCCCTCACTTCCTCGATTAGTACAAAACTCTTTACCCATCCCTATATCCAACCTCTATCCAACTCTCAAAACCAGTTCTATAAATCCATAACCCTGAATCCAACCCCTTATCCAACCTCAAATAACCCTTATGGAAGTCCAATACCTCTCTAACTACCCAATCACATAACTACCCTCAACACAACCTGATCTCAAGACAGCCTCAATGCCCCTCCCTTCAGTGGACGGAATACACAAGGTACATTCATATATGTTTGTCCACCCCTCGTTAACCTTACTGAGTTGGTTCTTTATTAAACGAGTTATGACTTTTTTGTGCATTTTTCATACATGAAGCTATGAGAGAGAGAGAGAGAGAGAGAGAGAGAGAGCAGTGGTAACTTATCTCCACTAACTCGAACTTTTTCCGCGTAAAGCAACTACGTCACTGCTGGGTAAGTTAAAATGCACAGCTTACCTGAGGAGTTGGTAAGCAGCAACCACGAGGAATACTAATGTTCACCACCACCGCCATGCTTGAGGTTATCATATATCAGCAATTATCTCAGGCCGTCATGCAAGACAGGAACAGAAGCATGCACAGGAAGATATACAGTAAGTACTACCTACTCGCCAGCACAGGCCTCTAGTAATGTACACTCCCACATGACTTGTCTTATTCATCGATAATTATTTAAAAATTAATAATACACGTCCATGAATATTAATATCCCCCAATGTTTTCTTTACCTTTCGTGTGATACCTTATTATATCAGAATATATTAGATCATTAAACTCAGAATCCTGTGTGAGCCACTGTGGCGGCACCCTGTGTAAATATCACCTCTGTTCATTATCAAAACGTGGTCTGCTTAACACATCAGCGACCTCATCACCAAATAACTGTTTATATCGACCAATCGAGACACCTGTTACCGCATCCCAAGGTTGATGTGAGGAAAATATGTTAATTGATATTCAGTTCAGATGACACCTGGGTAACATGTGACCTTGGGATGGTGACAGAGGTCCTCACCTGGAATACACTTAACTGTATTGGCAATTTAGTCGTTTCCTCTCGGTCATATCTCTGTCGTTCTTTTTTTTTTATTTTGTGTGTGGGACTTAACGATCATGTCTTTAACTTATCCATTTTTATGAGCTTCACTTGAGGAAAGTACTGCCAAAAGTTTTAGTACAGTCACCCAACTTGTGTAAGCATAAACTTAGGGTGTCCGGAAAGTCCTAGCGCAGTTTAAAATATAACTTATGTTCTATAGGAGATAAAAACAGCCTGTAAAATGAATTAGAGAGGTAATTTATTCAATTTTTTTATGACCAAAGAAATTTTTTTTTTTTTTATGTTTTTCCAAATAATCTGTCCCATAATGGTTTCAATAGAAGAGAAGGTGAATTGTGTCCTCTGGTTACCTGAGTTAAAGTTTGTAACAGCGGTTAGAAAAAATTTACGACTCATTACAAGAAGGAAGCACTGCACAGAAATTCAATTACAAGATGGATGAAGAAGTTTAAAGAGACTGGTTCCTTTAATGACAGCCACGAACTGAAAGACCAGGAGTAAACGAGGAGACTGTGGTGTCTGTAGACCAAGCTTTCTAAATAGTCCACGAAAATCACTAAGACGGGCTTCTCTGGAACTAGGTGGTCCTGTTACAGACTTTCCATTAAGTTATAGCAATAAAAACCAACTTATCCCCATTTAGCGTAACACAGACACACACACACACACACACACCCAACAACGTCAGCTAGAGAAGGTACAGAAAAGGGCCTGCAGAATCATGCTCGGTGCAGAATACTCCGGCTACACCAACGCTCTCTCCACCCTGGAAATGCCATCCCTCAGTGACCTCCACCACCAAGCACTGGAAAGGTTTGGCAGTGGACTACTGCACCACCCTCGTCATCGCCACCTCCTGCCACCTGCAGCCCCCCACCCAACTCGCGCAGTCCGCCACTACAACAAAATACAGCCCATAAGAGCCCGCACCGATAGATATAAGAACAGCACCATCCCATCTATTGTTAAAATAATGATCATCTCCTGATTTATGTACTGTATTGCCCTGTAAATGTATTCAATGCATATTATATCATTATGTCTAAATCAAATGTAAGTCTGTATATTTTCAGCCACCGGCTGCAACTCTATTAATAAACCGTTTATTATTATTATTATTATTACATACTCTATATTATTATTATTATTATTATTATTATTATTATTTAGTCTTCTCTCCAGTTTCACGCAACAGCTGACACTCAAGGATATATATATATATATATATATATATATATATATATATATATATATATATATATATATATATATATATATATATATATATATATATATATATATATATACATAATGCCTACGTGTTTCAGGAAATACATCTCATTCCTGCAGGTGTTGGCTGTAATTCGTATCCTGTAGGTGTTGACCATGTATTATGTAGCATGCACCATCAGAGAGGATTTCCAGACCCCCTTAGTAACACGCTACTGTAGTCCAACCATCGGCAGCCACACCCAACAGTGGACTTATCTAACTACTGAGTGTGTAAAGGCTTGTGTACAGTAGTTAAAAGGAACCCAAACATTCTACACTAACCTCCTCCCCTTACATCCCCGAGACAGGACGAATGCACTGTAACTTAGGACGAAGAACATTGAACCATACACGTTGCACCACTGACCAGAATACACAGTTACTCTCAGGAATATTAATGTGATTCCACGATATCATTTCCATAACGATTTCTGCAAGTGTATATCGTCTATCATAATTATTATATCAATCTGGGAGCAACACTACTCCCGTCTTATAGCATTAATTCTCAATCTACATTCCTCGTCTCTTTCCACTAACCAGTTGACCAGTTTTTATAATGCCTCTTCACTATCTGCAATAAGAAAAAGATCATCTGCATACCGAATATATATTATTACTTTACTACAAACATTTATTCTTTCATCCTTATACTTACAACTTTTATTATTGAAGTTAGTTATAAATATTCAGTTGAACACAGAACACAGCCTTATTCAACCCTAAATATACTGGTATGTTCATTATTTACTACCACTAATAGCTCTCTGGTGCTAGTCAAGATATTTTAGTTCTAGTATCTCCGTCATTAATATCCTGTACACTATGTAACATGATAACTAATGGAGTCACTGTATACGAGAATCATTCAAATTTCCGTAAAATCTGAATAGTTTAATGCAATAACCAAGGCGACCAAATACACCTAAATTAATCGATCTTTCATCAGAATCTGGATAGTTGATAAATATGAATGAGAGGCGACCATCTGACACTGTTTTAGAGGCGACCATCTGACACTGTCTTAGAGGCGACCATCCGACACTGTCTTAGAGGCGACCATCTGACACTGTCTTAGAGGCGACCATCTGACACTGTCTTAGAGGCGACCATCTGACACTGTCTTAGAGGCGACCATCTGACACTGTCTTAGAGGCGACCATCTGGTACTGTCTTAGAGGCGACCATCTGACACTGTCTTAGAGGCGACCATCTGACACTGTCTTAGAGGCGACCATCTGACACTGTCTTAGAGGCGACCAT
>NW_024722748.1:0-17819 GCF_018991925.1 Homarus americanus | reverse complement strand
CGGATTTCACTTAACACGGGACCCTCTGGGTTCAATTGACCGCGTTAAGTGGGGTACAACTGTAGTTACTTTACTTTCAATTATGTTCAATAATTGTTAAAATGACTAAAAAAAATTAATATTAAACTTTTAAAATTATTGAATAGTATAAACTTCTTGATATTTACTAAAATAGTAAGGAATTTAAGCCCTAGAACCTATTAATGTATTGGCAGACTAATACTACAGCTGGTTGACCGCCCAGTGCAAGCCAAAACTTGTCGAGGTCGGCTCGTAAGAAACTCGTTAACCCGAGGGGTTGCTCGTTAACCGAATTTAAGAATCTTATGGGAGGTAACTCGTTAACCGAGGGACCACTGTAAATATCAATAGAGTATTTGTACTGTACAATACTTGGGATGCACCAATGAATTGATATCAGCTACAGATAATATCAATATTTTGCTGAATAATCAGTATCTGTAAACAAAGTATTAGTTGATGCTATTTTGCTGTTTTGGGTTAATAAATTACTCGAGCATTTTTATTATCGGCAAAATACAGTAATTACGGAAACCAGTTACTATAATCCGTTCACTTATTATGGGAAGGTCACACTTGGCTGCCGCTCATAATGTTTTATTGGATAACATGGCAGTGTCCTCTGTGGAAGTCTGTCTATAGCACTTCATTGTAAGGTAATGGATACATTAACAGGCCAGACAAAGTAGCTTTTGTTTAATGTGAAGAGAAAAATAATCTGGTAAAGACTGTCACTGACGAGAAAGATTGTTTTACATACTGTAGCATCGGTAAGGTACATCCGATATTTTATTGACCAATATTACCCAAATTAGAACTAAGAACGACATAGGTTGTTGAGGCTGGAGAGGAGTTTTTATAACAAATTTAGTCAAAATGATAAATAACATGATTTAAATCCTGTTTTAATAAAGAATGAGTAAATAATGAATAAATGTTCCAAAATAAGTCTTAAATATAGAATAAAGCCACTGTTGCTTAGAAATGCGTGTCTTTTCCACCATCTCTGTACAAGTAAACATTAAGCTGATGACCACTTGAGGATAATACAACAAAAATGGCCGTCACGAGGAGAGACTAACATCAATAATAAATAAATAAATAAATATTAATTTAGTAACACCGCAAGTTAATATTTTCTGGTCTTGGTCTGGTTTATCTGTTGTCTCGATGCTCCTCTGACCCAACGCTTATTGCTTTCATTTTCTCATCAATAGTAAGGACTTTCCCGGGCACCTTGGCTGGTTAACCAACACAAGACGAGGGCTGGGTTATTTAACATTGACGAACAGACTAACGGCAAGTTTGTTTTATTTAAATACTGTATTTGGCCGATACTTTGTTTTTAGTCTGGCTTTGGTGGTGAGACGATATAGTGACTTGTTTTACCTGCATGATAAAATTTACCTAAATTATAGCATTAACTCTGGCAGCAGATTATTGGGAGTGTTTTGAATCTGGTTCTTAACGGTGCATCACTAATGTATTCTTCAATTACTGTACTTGACTAAGTGAATTAATGTGGTACTTCCATAGAGGATAAAACCTTCAGTTTAGGGTCATGTTATACAATACTGTATTAGGATAAATTAGTATTGTGAAAATATGTTATTGAAACTTTTTATAGATAATAACTTGACTTTACTTCCAGTAGGTTCTGGACCTTGGCAAGGAGAGGTGTGCACTCTGCTGTACCACACATCTTGCCTCACTTGTACTGCTGTACTAGGCTTCTCTTCTCCAATATCAGGATGGCAAGTGATTCACAATACAACTAAAGGAAGCAGGTGATACAGCCCAGACCCAGCCATCCACCCCTCCTCTCTACCTCAGCTAAAGAATATAACAAGTTCAGTTGATGTAAAAATATACAAAAAACATGATACTACATATAAAATTGCCTCGGAATTATCACTTACAGGGGAGTAAAGTTTACTTTATCGTCCTGTGTCAAAATAAACTTTTCCAACACTGATTGGAATTTCTCTGCCAATTTATCCTTAAAACCAAAGGCAAACAAATTGCTCTGGGATATTCAATGACCATACTAGATTTCTTGGTGCTATAAATTTCAAGACAAAATAGAAAGTAATGGAGAAATTATACTTAAATTTATATACATAAGAGAAAATGTGTAAAGGGTCGAGAATATTGAAAGGGGATTATGGGGCTAGAATTGATGTACAGTCTTGGTCAAAAGTGCTGAACATTTGACAGTATTTGGCATGTAAGTACTGAAAATCTTTGGTATTAAGTAGAGTTTAATCCTATTTTGTGGTTCAGGCATAATATGATAGTACTGTTGTGTTATTAGTACAGTATATCCCAATCATATAACTCAAGTAGATGACAGATATTGCCAAGTGTTCAACACTTTTGATCCTGACTGTACCTATGATCCTTTATTGATGACAGGAATATCATAATAATTGACCAAAGTTAAAAGCCCCAAAACTGGACTCTGGCCGTAACCAATCGTTTAATACATCAAATTTATAACACCAGAAATAATTATTGGTCATGTTTATGCTTGACTTTAATTAATTCAGTAAAGTACATAAAGTTACCTACAAGATGAGTATGTTTAGTAAATAATAAAGTACTCTTAGCAACATTCACTTGTAATACTGTACCAGACCTGTGACTGACCCACTCGAGGAATTCATTGACGTAAAGTTAGTGGAAAGTAAAAATATTCATCACAAATCAATAAGTTCTGGGTCAAGTCATTGAAAGAAAACATTTAAAATATATTACCAAAACTATGAACCAAAGATACAGGAAATATTGTAGTTAAGCATCAATAACTATTATGGTTAAACTAAACTCACTTGTGGGTAAGTTTTGTAATGAAAGGTTTTTGGTTTTTATAGTTTAGTTAATATGAACCATAACTTGTACACTTAGGTTAAGTTGCTGTACAGTTACTGATAATATTCCCTAGACACTTGTTCTCAAGGATCATTTGGTGAAAAATTCAAATTAACAAAAATTCTTATTTTTCTATTGAGTTTATAAATTTGGTTCTGTCAAGTGTTAAGGAATTTTGTCTAAAACACTACAGTTCATTTTGTCATTACTATATTTAAAACATTTTTATGGTTAAAAAATTTGAATATTAATTTAACATTTTATTTTGTATAGAAATGTTGTTCTGAACACTGGAGTGCCGTGCTGCCCTAGACTGTGATTACTGGTTACTGCCTTGGACTTCCCTGTACGGCTCTGCTCTGTGCTTGCTGGCTGGCTGCTGCCCTGGACGGCTCTGCTCTGTGCTTGCTTGCTGGCTGCTGCCCTGGACGGCTCTGCTCTGTGCTTGCTTGCTTGCTGGCTGCTGCCCTGGACGGCTCTGCTCTGTGCTTGCTGGCTGCTGCCCTGGACGGCTCTGCTGTGTGTGTGCTGCTGTCCTAGACAGCTCTGCTCTGTGTGTGCTGCTGCCCTGGACTACCGCTCCCCTGGACGGCTCTGCTCTGTGCATGCTGCTGTCCTAGACGGCTCTGCTCTGTGTGTGCTGCTGCCCTGGACTACCGCTCCCCTGGACTGCTCTGTGCTTGCTGCCCTGGCCTGCAAATTTATAGAGCCATTAAGTTTCCATTAATAAATGTCTAAATGTCATTACGTCTTTATTAACTTTTTCAAGCATTTACAATATTTTCAACTTTTACAGAAAATTGACTAAGTTCAGCTTCAGATTTTGAAGCAAAATAATTTAATGAAATACTTGAAAAAAATATCTTAATTCATTATATACAAATATAATATACAAATGAAAAATAAACAATATATAAATAATATATATATACTGTATATATAAATAAAAAAATATAAAATATAAAAAAATATATATAAATAAAATATATAAATAAAAAATATATAAATAAATAAAATATAATTAAATAAAAAAATATAAAATAAAATATATATTAATAAAAAATATATATAAATAAAATATATAAATAAAAATATATAAATAAAATATATAAAATAAAAAAAATAACTAAAATAACCTAAAAACCTGAAAAAAAAATAGCTAAAAATATGAAAAAATTAGCATTTTTTTTATGAAAAAATGGCTAAAAATTGCAAAATTTGAGCAAAAAAAATTGCCCTTTTTTTACCCTTAAGTGTTTTTTGAGTTTGCCATTGCCAGGACTAACGTTGAAAAAATTTGGTAAAAGATAATCGGAAGCGTCTCCGGAGGAAGGCCTTCAAATTATCATTCACCAATAATATAAAAAAATACAAGCATAATGGGTTACCTGGCCGTGGGAAGAGTAACTCAGTAGGGGCCCAGTGAGTTACTCTCCCCACGTCCAGGTAGTCCGTTATGCCTTATAATACACAGATGCCAAGCTGGAGCTCGTAAGAATGGCACAAATGTTTTACCTCTAAAGCCACACAAAAATTTATTACTCAAAATATGCCCAGGAATAATTTTGGCCATTTTTGGACTTAGAATATTTTTAAACAATGAATTTTTGGACTTAGAATAAATTTTGGACTTAGAATACTTTAAACGATGAATTTTTGGACTTAGAATATTTTAAATGATGAATTTTTAGACTTAAATATTTTAAATGATGAATTTTTGGACTTAGAATATTTTTAACGATGAATTTTTGGACTTTCATTGAATAACTGAGTGGTTCAAAAAGTTGCCTTGGCTGTCATATACAATATTATATTTATAATTATTGTGCAAATATAAATAGTTATAAAATGTACTTACAATATTAAAGTAAATAATACAGTAATAAATAATGAGAGGTGAGATCGTAGATGATATTCCATAAGTGTAACGGCCACACTGGTAAATGAAGTAAAAACCCTCATTGGAGAAATATAAGATGAAATTTTGGAGCTGATTTGACTATAGTGCATTTTTTATCAGATGAGAAGAGATGCCCCGCCCCCTCCTCAAGAGTTACACCTGATTGGCTGTTGCAAATCTGTCCGATTTCCTCCTGAAGTAATGATGTATTTCTAAACGAGTTTATTCATAATAACCATTTCTGACTAGAAAGACATTTAGCTTAATTATTTAAAGATTCATACATTAATTATATCAAACATAAACATGTAGGAAGTTTATCAGAAATATTATACAAGAATTAACTGTTAAACTCTGGTGGCAAATTGACGCTCTCGGAGGACGCATTTAATATATACTTATTTTTACCCACAATAATACACAAATTACGTATCTCTTCTCAGCTGGGATAAAACACACTATAGGTCCCTCTTCTGCCAACTAACGCAACAAAACAAGGGAGAAATACATAGAACAAAGGAAAAGTCTCCTGAGTTAGGTAGGTTGGGGATTAATCTTCTTGATGAGAGCAGTGGACCCCAGACCTGATCCTCAATACTATTACACTTTCTGAATATCATCCACATATTATCAGTTCACCTCACAATGTGCAGTAAGTCTTACAGTTATTTATTACTGTATTATTTACTTTATAATTACTGTTTGTGCACTTAAAAAATATTTGTTTGCACAGTAATTATAAATAAGATTATTTTGTGTGGCAGTCAAGGCATGGTAACTGAGTATGTTTGTTGGTTGGAATAATGAGGAACAATCTGAACAGAAAACGAACAAATAATTGAACAAAAAGATTGAGAAAGTGTGGAATAATGTCAAAATATTCGGAACTCGGTTAATTTGTATTTTCAGGAATTCGGTGGACCACAAACGGCACTATACTCTCATTAATTTGACAAAAGAGACTCTGCGTCACTCAAATTACCGAAAATACGAATTAACCGAGTTCCGAATATTTTGATATTACTCGACAATTCCTAAATTTTTTGTGTTCAATTACTGTATTCATTTGTTTTCTGTTCAGATTGTTCCTCATCATTCCAACCAACAAACATACTCAGGTACTATAGTAGCACCGACATTTCTTTACAACCTATCGTCATGTCATTCTTTAGCTACCTGTAACTCCCCTCCCCTCCACATTCATTTGTGTATCTCTTGACCCAGTTAGTTTCCTCCTTTCTCTCCTGAACCATCTCAGTTTAGCCTCCAGGTACTGTACTTCTCTCTGTTGCCAACCATCTTCCACATCTCACACAATCTTCTTTTCTCTTTTTATCTCTCTTTCCACTTCATCATTCCCGCCATCAACCACACTCAACGGAACATCTTTTATTATGGCCCAGCGTCTTGGTACACTGCCCCTCACTGGCTGCTTCCTAGCCTCTCAACTCATAAGAAAATGCTTCTTTTACATTCAGTTCCTTCACAATTCCCACACTTTCCTTCTTGGAACATCCACCTTCTTCCTCTCCCTCCATCTTTAAGTAACACACACAAGCAACCTGTTCTAATTTCCTGACCAAAATGTAGCCAATCTGGGTTTCTGTGCCACCTGCCTTAGGCCTACATGGTCAGCCTACTTGCCCTATTCTTAAACACATGTTACATACCATCCCCAAACTCAAGTGTTCTTTCACCTTCAGTATTCCTTATTCCAAAGCCTTTCCCACCACGCACACCTTCATAACCCAGCGCGACAAATTTGGACAATAAAAATAGTTTGTTTTAACGGAGATCACTACACAATAAACTTTATCTCCAAAAACAACATTAACTGCCATGACTATAACAGAATAATTGCCGCTCAAGTCACTCGACAGATTTTACGGCAACATTAAATGACACCGAACTAATGAGATAGAATTCCTAAACGAACAATAAAATGTATTTATGGTTTAGTTTAACCTAAATGGTAAATATATGTAAAGTACCTGAACGGTTCAACAGTCTCACTAAATCACACTAATTCTAAAGTCCTTAAAAACAATTTTGTTCTTTAATTTCAAATCATATTGTGATGGAATTCTAAGTCCAGGTAAAATTAAAATATAAATTTAGCCAAATTATACCTGGATAAACAGTGAGAAATAAAGGTGTTCTGGTTTATAATTAAAATAAGACAAATTGTCAATCTTCCAAAGCCACAGCTAAACACCTCAGTTTAATATTGACCTCCACCTCACACTACAACAGAGTAACACCTGTGATGAAACAACATTATCAGGGAAAAGATCAAAATATTTACATACACTAGACTACTTTAGATAGATAGATATATAATTATTATGTAAACTTATCACATAAGTTTACAATTGGTTCAACCTGCATATAGACAATGTAGGTATACAGTTCAGCATGTATATAGCCAATACAGGTATACAGTTCACCATGTATATAGACAATACTGTATAGGTATACAGTTCAGTATATTGTATTAGCCTCTCACATTAATATTATATAAATATGAGCTAAGGACATATATTCATTATATACATTCTATCACCCAGACTATTGAGCATACAGCTACATAAACATGTGTTCTGTCACACCTCCTAGGGTGCACAGCCCATAAACATTGTTCTGTCACACCTCCTAGGGTGCACAGCCCATAAACATTTGTTCTGTCACACCTCCTAGGGTGTACAGCCCATAAACATTTGTTCTGTCACACCTCCTAGGGTGTACAGCCCATAAACATTTGTTCTGTCACACCTCCTAGGGTGTACAGCCCATAAACATTTGTTCTGTCACACCTCCTAGGGTGTACAGCCCATAAACATTTGTTCTGTCACACCTCCTAGGGTGTACAGCCCATAAACATTTGTTCTGTCACACCTCCTAGGGTGTACAGCCCATAAACATTTGTTCTGTCACACCTCCTAGGGTGTACAGCCCATAAACATTTGTTCTGTCACACCTCCTAGGGTGTACAGCCCATAAACATTTGTTCTGTCACACCTCCTAGGGTGTACAGCCCATAAACATTTGTTCTGTCACACCTCCTAGGGTGCACAGCCCATAAACATTTGTTCTGTCACACCTCCTAGGGTGTACAGCCCATAAACATTTGTTCTGTCACATCTCCTAGGGTGTACAGCCCATAAACATTTGATCTGTCATACCTCCTAGGGTGTACAGCCCATAAACATTTGATGTCACACCTCCTAGGGTGTACAGCCCATAAACATTTGTTCTGTCACACCTCCTAGGGTGTACAGCCCATAAACATTTGTTCTGTCACACCTCCTAGGGTGTACAACCCATAAACATTTGATCTGTCACACCTCCTAGGGTTTACAGCCCATAAACATTTCTTCTGTCACACCTCCTAGGGTGTACAGCCCATTAAACTACAGACTCATCCCTCAGTGTGTGGTAGGCTGTTTAGTTAATGACCTGTTGAAGTGTGGTTACTGTCCAGTCACCAGACTCAAGAGAGTTCAGCCCAGTTCACAGCCCGACACGATGCCCTAAAGTGAGACCAGCTCTCCGGGCTGTACCTCTCTCTAATTATATCAGCTAATTACAAGCCAATAGCTAATGCTCATTAGTCTGTCAATACCAAATAATTGTACAGACATTACTACCCAATATAACTATTAAATCAGCATGTGTGTTTACATTAAACCAAGGAACGAGTGAAGAGAACATTATCTGTGTGTCTTGCTTAACTTACAAGCTAAGATAATTGCAAGTACAACTCAGGACAGCTGTGACAATTTAAACTATCTACGACTGTATCAAAGGTAACATGACGTGAGATGACCCTATATCTCACTCAGCTGTATCAAAGGTGACATGACGTGAGATGACCCTATATCTCACTCAGCTGTATCAAAGGTGACATGACGTGAGATGACCCTATATCTCACTCAGCTGCATCAAAGGTGACATGACGTGAGATGACCCTATATCTCACTCAGCTGCATCAAAGGTGACATGACGTGAGATGACTCTATATCTCACTCGGCTGCATCAAAGGTACCAGCGACTAACCTACACTCGTTCAGGCAAGTGTTAACAAGTGAGATAGTTTGGTATCTTACCACAGCTAAAACAATATAGACAACCCAGGTATACAGTTCACCATGTATATAGACAACACAGGTATACAGTTTAGTATATATTGTGGAAAATGTATAATTCCATGTAATAATTAAGAATTGTAAATAAAACCTGGTAACAATCTGCCCAGTGGAGCCTTGAAGCAACTATCCTCATTTACTCAGTGAGCATTATAGAGGAACAGTCCTTTGTGTTCCTGACCTGCATCTGATAATGGCTGAACCACATCATCAAGGTCAAAAGTAAGTAATAATAAATGGCCGTTATAAACCATCAAGTGCCGTTGAGGACGTCTGTGTTGTGGCCTTCTGAATCCTGCCAAGTTAAACCTTTTAAGGAAGGTCTTCACTCCCTGCAGTAGTTTGTAACAGGTGGGTCAGACCTGCACAGTACCACACCACCGACTTAACGCCAAAATATTTATCATTGTCACCTCAGATCCACTACATCCTCACACAATAATAATTCTTGGCTTTTACACAATAAAGGCCAGAGGAGAGATGGAGTGGCAAGAGAAGGCCACCTTATAGTTGTGTGTGATCAAGACTCATTCATCAGTGGCATAACTGTTAAAGCTCACTATGGCCGAGTCAACATTAAATTAGGATTCACGTAGCGACGTCGTAATTACCGGTAATGAGCCGTTTAGGCAGTTGGTCTGTTAAAACTGTACAGTATGGGAGGAAACTGTAGTATTGTACCTGCAGAAAACCTGCCATGTTTGTTAGTGAGGGTAACATCTGTCCCAAAACGAGCAGTTTTAATGAAAAAGCTGTGAATTCTAGAATTTTATTCTTTGCCTTTTTTATATCATAAAATGTAGACTTTCCAATGTCGTATGTTTCCATTAGAACAGTATTGCTCACACCACATTCTAGTTTCTTAATTATTTCAAGTTTGTCACTCAATTTCAACGAGTTATTCTTTCTCTTCACACAACGAAGTTTATCTACTATAGGAGCCATTATCATGGGCTTGTACAGTACTCTGTAAATGGAAAGAGTAAGACTCAAAATAATGTTATGTTACACCGGTATTCTATTCATACTGTGCCTGATATAATGCATTCACGGAAATGTAATATTTTTGCTGAAATGGCGTACGTATCACAGTGGAAAGTTGGATAAAATCGTGACGAAAACAATGACTTTATCTTTCTTTCGTTCAAAAGATGTTACCGTAATCGCTTTTCGAATGGTTTTCAGTTACAAAACTGTTGTATTACAATAATATTCTATCCTAATTGACTTGAATAAATACTACAAAACCATATTTCTGAATATTTTCATTAAAATCCATCAAAATCATTTTCCTTGTCATCGTCTGCAGCACCAAACAGCTTCTCCTAGTCCTCTCCTTGAACGGGGCTAGAGGGTACGTGTTTTTCGAATCGTTTTCAGTTAAAAAACTATTACATCACACGGATATTTCACTTAAACTGCGCCTGAATGAATATATTCTTGGAAATAAATAGTTTTGCTGAAACGTGATGTATTTCAATGTAAAATAGGATAAAAATACATGACGAAAACAAAAGACTTTTCCTAAGCTTCCGATGTTCTTAAGATGTTACTCGTTTTTTTAATAGTTTTCGGATAAAATTCTGTTATATTACAATGATATTCTATTCATACTGTGCTTGATATAATACATTCACGAAATGTAATATTTTTGCTAAAATTACGTACAGATTACAGTGGAAAGTGGGATAAAATCGTGACGAAAACAATGACTTTCGCTTTCTTTCCTTCAAAAGATGTTACCGAAATCGCTTTTCGAATAGTTTAGTTAAAAAACTGTTGTATTACAATAATATTCCCTCCTAATTGACTTGAATAAATATTTGAATGGAAATATACAATATTTTTGTTGAAACTACCCGCGTTTCAGTGTAAAGTGTCGTAATAATAAATGGTAAACAATTTGCCTTCGGCACTCGTGTTTCAGGCACGGCGAGCCTCAGTTTATAGGACATAGAATGTTTTTACTGAAGGTTTTGCTGTTCCATTACCCTCAAAAACGTGGGTCAAACTATAAACGAGGAATATCATAAATTAACGATTTCTTGATCAAAAAATCAGGGTCGACCTATAAACGGTATGTTGTCACAGTTTGATTGCTCGTTTTAAATTGGCGACCACGTGGTCGCTTGTTGTCGCTGTGCAGCTGTGGCGCTCACGCATGCGCACATACACACAAAAGCCTGCTAAAAAAAAAAAATAAATAAATAAATAAAAAAAAAAATCAGGATTCTCGGGTGGTCCGGATTTCTGGCATCCGGATTTTTGGACTTTTACTGTAATATAATTTGCATTGCTGAAATCCTTGCAAGAGAGAGATTAATTTGAATATAAGCGTCATATATTTTGCTCAAGATATAAAAAATGTAGTACATTAGTGTACAATACTGTAGTACATTTTATAAAAAGTTTTTCAACTGCATTTTTGGGTAGATTTACATAAATTTCTTCATTTATTTTGATCCATTTACATTACGGTAACATCCTTTGAAAGAAAGAAAGCGGAAGTCATTGTTTTCGTCACGATTTTATCCCACTTTCCACTGTAATACATACGTCATTTCAGCAAAAATATTACATTTCCGTGAATGTAGTATATCAAGCACAGTATGAATAGAATATCATTGTAATATAACAGTATTTAAACTGAAAACTATTAAAAAACGAGTAACATTTCTTGAACATCGGAAGGTTAGGTAAAGTCTTTTGTTTTAGTCATGTATTTTATCCTATTTTACATTGAAATACAACACGTTTCAGCAAAACTACTATTTATTTCTGAGAATATATTCATGCAGGCGCAGTTTAGGTAAAATATACATGTGATGTAAAAATTTTTAATTTAAAACGATTCGAAAAACATGTACCCTCTAGCCCTGTTCAAGGAGAAGACTGGGAGGAGCTCTTTGGTGCTTAAGACGATGACAAGGAAATAGATTTTGATGGATTTTAATGAAAATATTCAGAAATATGGTATCGTAGTACTTATTCAAGTGAATTAGGATAGAATATTATTGTAATACAACAGTAGTGACGACGTGGAGGAGGCGGAGGCATAGAGCGGGGAGGTGCGGTGACTGGCGGCAGCAGGGACGAGTGGGGATGCCAGCCAGTACATTACGGATGTATAGTATTAATTGATTTTATAGCTCTTTTTGCATTTTAATATTAAATACTGTACATTACGTTTCAACAAAACTACTATTTATTTCTGAGAATATGGAAATGTAATATTTTTGCTGAAATGACGTACATATTACAGTGGAAAGTGGGATAAAATTGTGACGAAAACAATGACTTTCGCTTTCTTTCGTTCAAAAGATGTTACCGTAATCACTTTTCGAATGGTTTTCAGTTGTGGGATTATGAGGCTAATGATAGGATAGAATATTATTGTAATACGGTACGGTACAACAGTTTTTTAACTCAAAACCATTCGAAATGCGATTACGGTAAAATCTTTCGAACAACGAAAGAAAGCGAAAGTCATTGTTTTCGTCATGATTTTATCCCACTTTCCACTGTAATATGTACGTCATTTCAGCCAAAATATTACATTTCCATATTTATTTCTGAGAATATATTCATTCAGTCACAGTTAAGGTAAAATATACTTGTGATGTAATATTTTAATGAGAATACGGTATCGTAGTTTTCTTTTGTTTCAAATTTAATTAACAAAGATTGATGTTTCAAATGTAATGAACAAAAATTTATGTACAGTATCTATAAATAAACTTTAAAAAATGAATACTTTGTTTTACATCATCCTGTGTATACCATACCATGCATTTGGTTACTTTGGGCTTGCTATTATGATGCAAGAGATCTGTCCTGGCAGCTGTACCGACACTCACAGCCGGTGGTGCGTCGTTTCCATTGTTTACTGGTAGTTCCTGGTAAATATTTTTCAACCTAACGAAACTATTAGCCGTTTAGAGGTCGACCCCTAATTTTTTGCCAAATAATTTAGTCTTAAAAACTCGAACTACACACAGGAATATATGGTAAATAAGGACATGGGGGGCCAGGGGTTTTTTAGGGGGGGAGGCAAAAGTACACGGATTTTTAACATTCATGGGTATCTCTCTTACCTAACCCCCGCGTATGTTAAGGGCTGACTGTATGTATGCATGCATAAAACAAGTAGAGTATTAATAAACATGATGGTTCATGTGCTATAACAGGAACAGGTACTGCAGTAAGAGGTGTAGTATTACCTGGGCCTCGGCCATATCCTGCCAAACACTGTGCCTTTAACCTCTCCGAACCTCTTCGTTTTGACGATATAATCAAAGATAGTCGTTCTTTCCTCGTGGGAGTAGTATACATCTTTTCTGTAAAAGAAAACTTATGATAATATACTTTCTTTAATATTTTTTCACACAACTAAAAGGAATATCCTTCCTTCTTTAGGCATTTGCCTCCAGGTGTAATGTTAACCTACATCTATTGAGGATAAAATCTTTCACCTACAAATTGACAATAACACATTTGCTGTAATCAGACATATCTAGTTGCCTCAACCCCAACAATAACCGAATTTTTTCTCCCAAATTTTCTTATTATTGTGGACTAATACTGTAAAACAAGTTAATGATCACCAAAAACAGCACTCGTCTTACACCCCCCTCATAAACCCCCCCAAAATAAAATAATAATAAAAAACTCATTTGCCTTTCAGTATTTATCTTTCCGTCCCTATTATTAGCCAGAGATTTATAATATTGCTAAGTATAATAGTGTGAAATAATAAGGAAACACCACTATAAAGGTGCTCCTCTACTTAAGAACGTTCAACTTACAAATTTTCAGAGAAACAAACATCATCAATGAGCGGGGTTACCTGCCAGAACAAGTGTTTAATGTGGATGAGACTGGATTATTTTGAAGAAAATTCCAGATAAAACAAACATTACCTAAGAGGAGAAGAGTGAGCCAGGTTTTAAGGCTGTATTAAAGGGTATAGCTGGGCTAAATATCCATAATCTTTTCAGTTTTTACAATAAGTTTGGTATCTACAGGAGTAAAGTTGGACTTACAAACAAGACTCAAGAATGTAACTCTTTCGCAAGTAGAGGAGCATCTGTAGTGCATTTTTTTCTCAGGTGAGAAAAGATGCCCTGCCCCATGACTGTATTGCTCTAATTTTATCCAAAATTTTATTTTAACATGCATATTATCTAGATATTACTACATATTAATTCACAGAAATAAACAAACATGTTGTCAGTAAAGAAGAACACTCACCTCAACCCAAGAAACAGGAAGTTTGCAGATGTAAGTCCTGGACCCACTCTCCAGAGGACTTTTTCAAAGCACACTAAGTCTCGGTAATTTCCAGGAAGGTCACCTGCAACAAGAAAGTCTCTTTCAGAAACAGGTAATTAAACACAATTGAAATCTTAACTATAAAGTAGAAGGAGTGAAGACAACTTGTTTCAGTTGCTCTCCACCCATAGCAGGAAAAGGCTGATATCATCATAATCATCTCCAACATTTCATGTCCATTTCCCACAGTTGTGTGCATAGCCATGATTACCTGATGGCAGCTCTCTAAGCTGCATAATGTCATTTAATAACATCATAAAGATTAACTTGTAAATGTGTCCACCAAACTTTGAGGGCTTGGAACCCTTGGAAGCTCTAAACTAGAGTGATTAGGGCTAAACTGACCATCAGCCAACTTCCCCCTAACCATGTCCCATGATCAGATGTTTGACAAGGCAAGGTTGTCCATGGTGGCTTGGAAGGTATGGAAATCACTCTCAAGGTTTCACAGCACATGAGTTACCAATTATTTACTTGTCAGACTTTATCACTGAGTGGGAAGAAGAATCAACCCCACATAATCCACTGACCTCTTATGATGACATCAAAGGAGGAGGATGGGATCTCATTAATTCTTTTTAGGCTCTATTATCAAACAGGATTTCAGGATCTATCCTTTATAACTATTTATCTGTCAAAAATAACTAATGAATGCTTAAGCTGTGCTGTACAAAGAGCACTCTCATGAAGAAGACCTGACCACAGTTGATACAAAACTGTACCACGTATGAAAATATGGAAGTTAAAGACACACGTAATGAAAATTCAAAATGCCCGAACTGCAAAGGACATCACCACACTTTGGCAGCACGATGCCCAGTAAGGAAGGATATCATCAAAGACATGAAGGAAAAGGAAAAATCGAACAAACATATAGAAACTGACCCAACCAAAACCTATGCTGCAATAACAAAGTTGCAAGACACTACAGATGGCACGCACGCGCCATCTATCGGACAATCCCAGAACCAGAAATTTGACACGGACAGTCCCTCGCTTAATTCAGATTTCGTCCGATATCGGGATTAAAGGGGTCCGTTTTAACGAGGGTCTACCCTTCACCATACTAGCCACACCGATACATGCCCACATAATCAACGTGGCTAACACGGGAACATTCGGGAAAAACTATCAGAGAAATGTTTGCAGCGAACAACCTACCACAGGTAAACTTCCCACACAATGCCCCATCAGCAGACATTTTCAAAATAATAACCAAAAACAGTCTAGGAATCACCAGCAAAGAAAGGGAAGATAAAATAACACAACAAGAAAATTGCACAGGAGCAGAGACTGCAATGGATACAACCCACTCCCAAATAACCACAAGACCCTAGAGAACACAACCAACCAATCAGCTAAGTCAACACCAGCAAGACCACGTAGAGAGAACCCCACCGGTCAACGGCCGGCCGACGTCGGAGACAGCATAGGAATCAGGTTTTACTCGGTCAACTCCCTGTAACAAATGAGAGATTGTTAAAAGATATTAAAGAAGGAACAACCAAATACACATATGAAGAGGGACTCATAGAAACACTAATACGTGGAGGAAAAATAAGCAGCAAATACAACAAAATCGAGAACGTAGACTTATCAAAATTCAAGAAAATAAGAACAGGACTGAAGGAGAAGAGAGAGAGACTCTCCCCCGGAGAGACCCGAGCAACCGAACAACACGCGTCAAGTTCATGCGACCCACGATTACGCAAAACAGAACACAGAAAATAATACAACACAACGTCCTGGCCTGGACACATACAAGAAAAACAGAACTGACAAACATATACAACAGCATAGACCCAGACATAATTCTCATAAACTCACACCGACGGAAAAACAGTGACAAAATAAAACTCTTCAACTATTACACACATCAACTGAACATACACTCATAGACAATTTCCAAACCTACTTCTTAGCAGTCGAAATCAACACAACTAAAGGCCCAATAACAATCGGAACAACATATTTACCTTGCCGACGACAAACATTCCCGACCGGCGACTTACTAAAACTAATGAGACGTAACACACCAGCATACAGTATTTTATAGGAAACTTAAATGCGACACACACCATACTCGGACACAGAACCAGAAACCCAAGGGGGAAGATTATACACGACCTATTAGAAAACGGCAACATCACACACCTGGGCCCAGATTTCGAAACCTACATAGCTGCAGGAAGCACCGGGAAGCCGGATATGGTTTTGACCAATAGACACCACCATTTGAATTCACACATGAAACCTGGACCAACCACCACTAGCGATCACCTGCCCATAATTATCACTCTATCAACATCACCAATACAAATCCCCTCCATCCCTAGATTCTCTTTCAACAGAGCAAACTGGGAGGGTTTTAAGGCAGAACTCAACACAAACGAACAAATACATCAACATAAAAACACAGCAGACATTGATATAGCCCTGGAAACATGGTACTCTAAAGTCACCACAGCCATGGAAAATAACACCCCCAAAACAACTTACCGCACACTACCCCACGCACAATTAACACACGAACAGAAGATAATCCAGACAAGACTGAATAATATACTAGAACATACAAATACACACGGCTGGAACCAAGAAACAATAACTCTCTTCAGAAACCTAAAGGAAGAGCTGAAAGAAATATGTAAACAATCACACAACGACAAATGGAACCAGATAATCACAAACACAGAGGCCGATTATCACAACCCAAAATTTTTCTGGAGTAAAACAAAAAACTAATGGGCACTAACTCCATAGATAACAGCCATCTTACGACAACGGGGTAAAAGCTAGAGAATCTGTAGAAAAAGAACTGATCTTCAGAAATTTCTGGAGCAACATATATAAAATGACAGAAGAAGAAACAGAAACTATTGTAGAGTAACAGAACAGATGGTAACAACACACCTTACACTAAACACACAGAAATGGCAACCACCAAGAACAATAGACCTCAACATACTAATCAGTGCAGACACATTAACCTTGCCAATCACCACAAAGACATAAGACATAAGAAACATAATAACCAGTTTTAAAAATAAAGCACCTGGACTAAGTCAGACAAACAAAACAGTCCTTCAAAACATACCCACAGATCTTTAACGCTTCACTAGCAACAGGACACTTCCCCAGACCTATATCCTTATTAGAAACACCAGGGAAAATACTAGAAAAAATAGTCAACAGCAGACTCAGAAACTATCTAGAACAGGAAAACAAATATAACCCCAGACAACACGGATTCCGAAAGAACCGAGGCACAAACACGGCTATTGCATTAATTTGAGAATCAATAGCTAACGCCGTCAGCAATAAAAACCAGTGCAATATTGTTCTCAGAGACGTATCAAAAGCTTTTGATAAAATGTGGCTCTAATTCCACAGTGAATTTGATCGAGGGGGCAAAGTTGTTAAGTTGTGGCAGGAATGCTTTTAGGTCCTCATTACATGGCCAGAGACATAATACATCATCAACATATCTAAACCAGACTGCTGAAGGTGGTAAAATATTACTTAATAGTTTCTTTTCAACTGCCACAACT
>NW_024722747.1:0-2898 GCF_018991925.1 Homarus americanus | reverse complement strand
TGTAACAGAAAATTCAACCTAACCTAACCTAACTCAACCTAATCAAAAAGAATATTTTTATCAGACGCCAGAAAAGTCATGTCAGCAATGGTCAAATCAAAAAACATCAAACTTATATCAGTGAATTGAGATCAGTAATAACAAGTGATTAAATACAATGAGTCATAATTATGAACAACCTCCTTAGTCTCCCTAAACTAACAATAACTTATTATTAAAAATTTAAAAAAAAATATGAAAATGAAAAAGAGACTGACCATTATAAAGCAGTTCGGAAGTATGACAAACTTAACACGATGACATTTAGAAGAGCGACAAAGTTGATTTAATCTGCATAAGTTGGGAGAGAACACAGCAGTGAAGTAAGAGAGAGAGAGAGAGAGAGAGAGAGAGAGAGAGAGAGAGAGGGGAGAGATTTGGAGATGAATAAAACAGGATTGTTAGTATTAGTGAGGGGAGGAATCGACCTCAACCCTAACCTGGAACAGGGCGCCAGGGACCTGTAGGTGAGGTGACCAGGGCGCCAGGGACCTGTGTAGGTGACCACGGCGCCAGGAACCTGTAGAGTGAGGACCAGCGCCAGGGGCCCAGGGAGGTGACCACGGCGCCAGGGACCTGTAGGTGAGGTGATCAGGCGCCAGGGACCTGTAGGTGAGGTGACCAGGGCACCAGGGACCTGTAGGTGAGGTGACCAGGGCACCAGGGACCTGTAGGTGAGGTGACCAGGCGCCAGAGACCTGTAGGTGAGGTGACCAGGGGACCTGTAGGTGAGGTGACCAGGCACCAGGGACCTGTAGGTGAGGTGACCAGGGCGCCAGGGACCTGTAGGTGAGGTGACCAGAGCACCAGGGACCTGTAGGTGAGGTGACCAGGGCGCCAGGGACCTGTAGGTGAGGTGACCAGGCACCAGGGACCTGTAGGTGAGGTGACCAGGGCGCCAAGGACCTGGAGGTGAGGTGACCACGGCACCAGGGACCTGTGGGTGAGGTGACCAGAGCGCCAGGGACCTGCAGGTGAGGGGTGACCACGGCGCCAGGGACCTGTAGGTGAGGTGACCACGGCGCCAGGGACCTGTAGGTGAGGTGACCAGGGCGCCAGGGACCTGTAGGTGAGGTGACCACGGCACCAGGGACCTGTAGGTGAGGTGACCAGGGCGCCAGGGACCTTAGGTGAGGTGACCAGCACCAGGGACCAAGTGAGGTGACCAGGGCGCCAGGGACCTGTAGGTGAGGTGACCAGGACGCCAGGGACCTGTAGGTGAGGTGACCAGAGACCAGGACGCCAGGGAATTAATACCTATGGCAGGATGGCATAAAAAGGATGTATGGTATTACGGTTCCTATAAACCACTTTGTTGACCGTCAGACTACAAATTAATCGGCTTATAGAGGGTCAGTGATTTGTGCCTTAATTTCATATAAGACCTGATTACTGATTCAACTATTTTGTTTATCAGAGATACAAAGATGTTTAACATTTTCATAGTAAAATTACAGAATGATTTTGTTCTGTACCTCATTAAATTAATTAATATTTGCCGTCAATTTACTTTTTTAAATTATTTTTTGTGATAATATGTCTATGCAAAGTATTGCCAACGATGATATAATTCACACCTTTAAATAATAATACATCCTGAGATTTTTCCTAAAAATTACACAAAAACCCTAGATATTTTCCTAACATTTTTCCACCTTTACTCATATCTGCAAAAATTATTACATTTTGGGAATAGAATTTTCCTTTTGTTGTTTTTTCCGTAAAAGAAAATGCTGCTGTCCGTGATTTTTATTCTTCGATTATTTTCACTGAGGCATTTATATCATCCAGAGTTGATTCATGATGGCTGCCACAACAAACTCAACAAACTAACAGCCCGTACGTCAGGGAAGACTAGGTGAGAGCGTCTTCCGTTTAATAGACTTGGAAACGTTTAATAGACTTGGAAACGTTTAATAGACTTGCAAACGTTTAATAGATTGGAAGCGTTTAATAGACTTGAAACGTTTAATAGATTTGGAAACGTTTAATAGGCTTAAACGTTTAATAAACTTTGAAACGTTTAATAGACTGTAAACGTTGAATAGACTTGGAAAACGTTTAGACTTTGATAAATAACACCCAAATAATACAATGTGACAGAATTACTGGACCGCAAAAAAACGTATATAATCGCCCGGAATTTACAATGTATTTTTTTAATTTATTATAAGACAGAAAATGGGATAACAATTTGAGGGATAACTATCATAAAATGAGCCTGAAAATTTGACAAATTTAACACAAGTGATGATATTTTTGAAGAGCTGGAAGTTGATGTAATCTGCATAAGTTGGGAGAGAACTGTCATCTGAAGTGAAGGAAAGAGAGAGAGAGAGAGAGAGAGAGAGAGAGAGAGACTAATGAATAACGTAAAGGGATATAAGAGGGGACCATATAATTGGGCATGATGAAGCACAATTATCAGTGCGAGTGAAGGGGAGGATAAGACCTCACCCCCGACCTATGAGAGGAAGCGGGTAGTGTTCAGGGCGCCAGGAACCTGTAGGGGTAGTGACCAGGACGCCAGAGACCTGTAGGGGTAGTGGTCAGGGCACCAGGAACGTGTAGGGATGGTGACCATTACGCCATGAACCTGTAGGGTAAGGCTGGGGCCTATTTGATGTACGGGTTCAGTAACGAGGACTTATATGATTAACGTTAGTGTCTCGACCGACCTGCTTATTGATGCCACTCGAGACCAAGGCGGATTTACTCTGGGATTAATATATGAACCCAATTGAAGGGCATTTTGGATTAATATAACATGACTTCCATTAGGGAGATCCTAGGATTAATGCGCTGTTCTTGCTAGTGTTTACGTTGGGACCCCTGTGTGTATCCTCGACTAGGGCTGGT
>NW_024722746.1:0-10703 GCF_018991925.1 Homarus americanus | reverse complement strand
CTCTTAATTTATGTGGGGTAGCCCTTCAAACACATGGAGTACCTGTATATAGTTAATGAGCTACAATTTAACACGTGCCATAATATGTTAATACCACCTGAGGCTAATTGAAATATGGTGTTAAATTGCATAATGGCTATAATGGAATTAGAATCATTAATTAACCTGGATCTATACTCTAATGGCCAGCAGGTGAATTAATATCGTTTAATTTGAAACTGTTGATATGCTATAGGATATTGTATAGATATTAACACCTAAGGCTATTGGATCAACCCTTGTACCTCGATTATCCACGCTTGGACCTTGATTATCCATGCTTGGACCTTGATTATCCACGCTTGGTCCTCGATTATCCACGCTTGGACCTCGATTATCCACGCTTGGACCTCGATTATCCACGCGTGTAACTCGATTATCCACTCTTGTACCTTGATTATCCATGCTTGGACCTTGATTATCCACGCTTGGACCTCGATTATCCACGCTTGGACCTCGATTATCCACGCTTGTAACTCGATTATCCACTCTTGTACCTTGATTATCCATGCTTGGACCTTGATTATCCACGCTTGGACCTCGATTATCCACGCTTGGACCTCGATTATCCACGCTTGGGCCTCGATTATCCACGCTTGGACCTCGATTATCCACGCTTGTAACTCGATTATCCACTCGTGTACCTTGATTATCCACACACATACCTGATTATCCACACTTATACCTAATTATCCACACTTATACCTCATTATCCAAACATATACCTAACTATCCACATTTATTCCTCAATTATCCACACTTATACCTCATTATCCAAACATATACCTAACTATCCACATTTATTCCTCAATTATCCACACTTATACCTCAATTAGCCACACTTATACCTCATTATCCAAACATATACCTAACTATCCACATTTATTCCTCAATTATCCACACTTCTACCTCAATTAGCCACACGTCATTATACACACACACATGTACCTTGGCTAGAAAACTCATCGTGTTCACAGGATTTTTTTTAGAACATTCACCACCACAGTTGCCTTTGATGGAGGGAATTGGCTTTGTGACACTCGACGTCGTTTTAACTCAGCGGACGGAGAGGTGATAATTGTGGCTGTGTTGTTTTCTCTTGTTTACCGACGAGGAAGACTAACAAGAGTGACTGTGTAGGTAGATGTGTGTGGGTAGGGAAGTGGATTGGTAGGTGGGTGTGTGGGTGTATAGATGGATAGATGTATTCCTATTAAGACATCACACGCCAATTTTATATAAAACTAGGGTAATGTTTTATTTTCACACAGACAAACAGACTTCATGTTAGCGATGTGTTTGATTGAAATATTTACACGGGAATAATAATTAATTGCCTCCATTACCAAGAAGAAAAAAAATGACAAACATGAAAAATAAAATAATGAGAATAACAGACTAAAACTATTGTCATGTTATCATTATACAAGAGGACAATAACATCTTTAAATAGAGAAATAAAATACACATTCCGGGATTGAATAACATAACATAAATTAAAACAATTTCATATTTAATCAAACACTAAACAAAACAATACAAAATTTCTATACTTTTTTGATGGTAATTTAGTATATTAAAATAAAAACACAAATTAATAGGTGATCTAGTCTGGAGGATACTTGAATTAACACAAACATGTATGAATGAATGTATGTATGGTAGGCCACTGAGGCAATTTACTATTAATGTGGGAATATTTAACGTCACCTGAAAATCATATTGTTTGTCTCGTGCCATATTTTATAAAGGTCAAAGGAAATTACCTTTCGTGACTTATGGTGACTTTAAGTGATCTGTGGTGACTATTGGTGTTCTATAGTGACTTAAAGTGACCTCGAACGACTTGTGGAGTCTTTTAGTGACCTGTGGTGACTTTTATTGACCTGTGATGACCTTAGTGAAGAAATATCCAAGCGTAAAGATCAAATACACTTCATCTGGCACGGACTGGTGGGCAGACGAACAAAATATGAAATATCATATGAGGATCCGTGAAATATGAGCGTAAGGCGAGAGGACACACGGTAGACAGTTCACCTGATGACATTCTGTGTACCCTGCCCTCTGACGCAGTACTAGAGAACGATGGAGGAGACCTGAGCCAACAGAGGGTCTGAGGCTTCACGGGTTATTACTGGTGGTGCTGAGACGAGGGTTAACACATTCTGATTCGTCTGTCACCTGGTTGTGTTATTTAGTGGGTATTTTGTTATATTAATCTCCAGGTGTGTGAATCAAAGTACAAGGTTAGTAATGGTGGTAGTAGTGGTGGTGTTTGTGATGGTGATGGTATTAGTTGTGGTGGTGATAGTGATTGTGTTGTTGGTGATGATGGTAGGGGTGATGATAATGATATTGTTGGTGGTGGTGATAAAAACACAATCCGGATGAAGTAAAGCTTCACCTAATACACATTCATTTATTGAATTTTATCCTGAGAGAGAGAGAGAGAGAGAGAGAGAGAGAGAGAGAGAGAGAGACCCCTTCCCCCCTCCTCAGCAACACTTAGCCAGCAAGGGTTCAGATGAATAATCCCTCCTATATAATTTGTAACCTGGAAGTCAGTTTTAGCTTGACAGTTCACACGGATTGTTTGGTTTCAATTAGAAGTCTCATTATCCTGTGTATTCTCGCTCCTCACTACAGGTTCAAGGTAGTGGAATACTTTTAATATTTTACGAATTCATACTGATATATTCTGTCAAGTTTAAACACACTAATATTGCCTGGTGCTGGGGGGGGGGGTAGATGTTAGGTTAGGTTTCGTTTATGTTAAATTACGTTAAAGTTATCATTAAGTTAGGTTAATTTAGGTTAGGTTTAGGTTAATATTACGTTGATTAATATTAAGGTGAAATAAGCTTGAGTATCTAACCTTAACAAGATCTCACAACTTCAACATAACAACTCTCCTTAGAGGAAGATATTTATTGTCTCAGCTGTATCGTGTGGGGGTGTACGTGGATCAAGAAGCTATATTAATCATCAAAATAAAAAGGAGGATTATATAGCTCACAGTACGAGAGCCCATTACCGAATATCACCAGGCGGGAGGGTGTGGGTGAGAAAGTCTACGGACATTGTTACCCACATTTCACTTTCTCATTCAGCTGAAATAAGATACATGTAAGGTAACATTATGATAGAAGACAGCTGATTGATGTAGCCAATTAGACAGTAGACAGGTGATGTAGGCCAAGAGACAGGAAACAGGCGACAATGAATCATTAAACACATACTTGATGTCAAGAAGCGCTCAACACACTGCCCCTTTCGACTCTCACTGACCATCACCACGACCTCATCTGCAAATTTCGTAAGAAGCTTCGACACCATCCTCGACACCGGCTCCTACTACCACCTGGGATCCCTAGCCCGAGAATTGCTGTTCGACACCACAACCGCATCCAGCCCATACGTGCACGAACTGATCGCTATAAGAACAGCCCAGTCCCAACCATTGTAAAAATTATCAATAACTTGTAATAAACCAGTGTATTCACTCCCAGCAAACACTACTTCTCGCACTGTCACTATGTTGAAATGAACTGTAGTTTGAGCTTTTCCCCATCTAGTTATTATATATCTTATTTTTATCACTTATGTTACTTGTATATTATTTGTAATTCGACAATAAAAAATGGCAGCAATTGCCTTATATGTGATTAATGGCAGCAGTGGGGCGAAAACAAAAAATGGCAACAATTGCCTTATATGAGATTAACGGCAGCAGTGGGACGAAAACAAAAAATAGCAACAATTGCCTAATATGTGATTAATGGCAGCAGTGGGGCGAAAACAAAAAATAGCAACAATTGCCTTATATGAGATTACCGGCAGCAGAGGGACGAAAACGAAAAATGGCAACAATTGCCTAATATGTGATTAATGGCAGCAGTGGGGCGAAAACAAAAAATGGCAACAATTGCCTTATATGCGATTAACGGTGGCAAAGGGACGAAAACAAAAAATGGCAACAATTGCCTTATATGTGATTAACGGCAGCAGAGGGGCCTAAACAAAAAATGGCAACAATTGCCTTATATGTGATTAATGGCAGCAGAGGGGCGACAATAAAAAATGGCAACAATTGCCTTATATGTGAATAATGGCAACAGAGGGGCGACAATAAAAAATGGCAACAATTGCCTTATATGTGAATTAATGGCAGCAGTGGAGCGAAAACAAAAATGGCAACAATTGCCTTATATGTGATTAATGGCAGAAGAGGGACGAAAACAAAAAATGGCAACAATTGCCTTATATGTGATTAATAGCAGCAGTGGGGCGAAGCAAAAATGGCAACGGTACGCATATATGCGATTAACGGCAGCAGAAGGCGAAAACAAAAATGGCAGCAATTGCCTTATATGTGATTAATGGCAACAGAGGGCGACATTAAAAATGGCAACAATTGCCTTATATGTGAATAATGGCAGCAGAGGGGCGAAAATAAAAAATGGCAACAACTGCCTTATATGTGATTAATGGCAGCAGTGGGGCGAAAACAAAAAATGGCAATTATTGCCTTATATGCGATTAAAGGTGGCAGAGGGACGAAAACAAAAAATGGCAACAATTGCCTTATATGTGATTAATGGCAGCAAAGGGGCGACAATAAAATTGGCGACAATTTCCTTATATGTGATTAATGGCAGCAGTGGGGTTAAAGCAAAAACAGGCAACAATTGCCTTATATGTCATTAATGGCAGCAGAGGGGCGAAAACAAAAAATGGCAACAATTGCCTTATATGTGATTAATGGCAGCAGAGGGGCGACAATGAAAAATGGCAACAATTGCCTTATATGTGATTAATGGCAGGAGTGGGGCGAAAACAAAAAATGGCAACAATTGCCTTATATGTGATTAATGGCAGCAGTGGGACGAAAACAAAAAATGGCAACAATTGCCTTATATGTGATTAATGGCAGCAGTGTGGTGAAAACAAAAAATGGCAACAATTCCCTTATATGTGATTAATGGCAGCAGAGGGGCGGAAACAAAAAAGGCAACAATTGCCTTATATGTGATTAATGGCAGCAGAGGGGCGACAATAAAAATGGCAACAATTGCCTTATATGTGATTAATGGCAGCAGTAGGGCGAAAACAAAAAATGGCAACAATTGCCTTATATGTGATTATTGGCAGCAGTGACGAAAACAAAAAATGGCAACAATTGCCTAATATGTGATTAATGGCAGCAGAGGGGCGAAAACAAAAAATGGTAACAATTGCCTTATATGTGATTAATGGCAGCAGTGGGGCGAAAACAAAAAATGGCAACAATTGCCTTATGTGGTTAATGGCAGCAGAGGGGCAAAACAAAAATAGCAACAATTGCCTTATAATAGCGATTAATATTGGCAGCAGTGGGGCGAAAACAAAAAAATGGCAACAATTGCTTATATGTGATTAATGGCAGCAGAGGGGCGAAAACAAAAAATGGCAACAATTGCCTTATATGTGATTAATGGCAGCAGTGGGGCGAAAACAAAAAAAGGCAACAATTGCCTTATATGTAATTAATGGCAGCAGAAGGGCGACAATAAAAAATGGCAACAATTGCATTATATGTGATTAATGGCAGCAGTGGGGCGAAAACAAAAAATGGCAGCAATTGCCTTATATGTGATTAATGGCAGCAGTGGGGCGAAAACAAAAAATGGCAACAATTGCCTTATATGTGATTAATGGCAGCAGAGGAGAAACAAAAATGGCAACAATTGCCTTATATGTGATTAATGGCAGCAGTGAGGCGAAACAAAAATGGCAACAATTGCCTTATATGTGATTAATGGCAGCAGAGAATGAAAACAAAAATGGCAACAATTGCCTTATATGTGATTAATGGCAGCAGAGGTGACAATAAAAATGGCAACAATTGCCTTATATGTGTTTAATGGCAGCAGTGGGGCGAAAACAAAAAATGGCAATTATTGCCTTATATGCGATTAAAGGTGGCAGAGGGACGAAAACAAAAAATGGCAACAATTGCCTTATATGTGATTAATGGCAGCAGAGGGGCGACAATAAAAATTGGCAACAATTGCCTTATATGTCATTAATGGCAGCTGTGGGGCGAAAACAAAAAATGGCAATTATTGCCTTATATGTGATTAATGGCAGAAGTGGGGCGAATACAAAAAATGGCAGCAATTGCCTTATATGTGATTAATGGCAGCAGTGGGGGCGAAAACAAAAAATGGCAATTATTGCCTTATATGTGATTAATGGCAGCAGAGGGGCGAAAACAAAAAATGGCAACAATTGCCTTAAATGTGGTTAATGGCAGCAGTGGGGCGAAAACAAAAAAGGGCAACAATTGCCTTATATGCGATTAACGGTGGCAGAGGGACGAAAACAAAAAATGGCAACAATTGCCTTATATGTGATTAATGGCAGCAGAGGGGCGAAAACAAAAAATGGCAACAATTGCCTTATATGTGATTAATGGCAGCAGTGAGGCGACAATAAAAAATGGCAACAATTGCCTTATATGTGATTAATGGCGGCAGAGGGGCGACAATAAAAAATGGCAACAATTGCCTTATATGTGATTAATGGCAGCTGTGGGGCGAAAACAAAAAATGGCAATTATTGCCTTATATGTGATTAATGGCGGCAGGGGCGACAACCAATAAATGGCAACAATTGCCTTATATGTGATTAATGGCAGCAGTGGGGCGAAAACAAAAATGGCAGCAATTGCCTTTTATGTGATTAATGGCGGCAGAGGGGCGAAAAAAATGGCAACAATTGCGCTTATATGTGATTAATGGCAGCAGTGAGGCGACAATAAAAATGGCAACAATTGCCTTATATGGAATTAATGGCGGCAGTGGGGCGAAAACAAAAATGGCAACAATTGCCTTATATGTGATTAATGGCAGCAGTGGGGCGAAAACAAAAAATGGCAGCAATTGCCTTATATGTGATTAATGGCAGCTGTGGGGCGAAAACAAAAAATGGCAATTATTGCCTTATATGTGATTAATGGCAGAAGTGGGACGAAAACAAAAATTGGCAATAATTGCCTTAAATGTGGTTAATGGCAGCAGTGGGGCGAAAACAAAAAATGGCAACAATTGCCTTATATGCGATTAACGGTGGCAGAGGGACGAAAACAAAAAATGGCAACAATTGCCTTATATGTGATTAATGGCAGCAGGGGCGACAATAAAAATTGGCAACAATTGCCTTATATGTCATTAATGGCAGCAGTGGGGGCGAAAACAAAAAATGGCAATTATTGCCTTATATGTGATTAATGGCAGCAGAGGGGCGAAAACAAAAAATGGCAACAATTGCCTTATATGTGATTAATGGCAGCAGAGGGGCGACAATAAAAAATGGCAACAATTGCCTTATATGTGAATAATGGCAGTAGAGGGGCGACAATACAAAATGGCAACAATTGCCTTATATGTGATTAATGGCAGCATTGGGGCGAAAACAACAAATGGCAACAACTGCCTTATAGGTGATTAATGGCAGATGAGGGACGAAAACAAAAAATGGCAACAATTGCCTTATATGTGATTAATGGCAGCAGTGGGGCGAAAACAAAAAATGGCAACAATTGCCTTACATGCGATTAATGGCAGCAGAGGGACGAAAACAAAAAATGGCAACAATTGCCTTATATGTGATTAATGGCAGCAGAGGGGCGACAACAAAAAAAGGCAACAATTGCCTTATATGTGATTAATGGCAGCAGAGGGGCAAAAACAAAAAATGGCAACAATTGCCTTATATGTGATTAATGGCAGCAGAGCGGCGACAATGAAAAATGAAAACAATTGCCTTATATGTGATTAATGGCAGCAGTGGGGCGAAAACAAAAAATGGCAATTATTGCCTTATATGCGATTAAAGGTGGCAGAGGGACGAAAACAAAAAATGGCAACAAATGCCTTGTATGTGATTAATGGCAGCAGAGGGGCGACAATAAAAAATGGAAGCAATTGCCATATATGTGATTAATGGCAGCAGTAGGGCGAAAACAAAAAATGGCAACAATTGCCTTATATGCGATTAATGGCAGCAGAGGGGCGAAAACAAAAAATGGCAACAATTGCCTTATATGTGATTAATGGCAGCAGTGGGCCGAGAACAAAAAATGGCAACAATTGCCTTATATGTGATTAATAGCAGCAGAAGGGCGACAATAAAAAATGGCAACAATTGCCTTATATGTGATTAATGGCAGCAGTGGGGCGAAAACAAAAAATGGCAGCAATTGCCTTATATGTGATTAATGGCAGCAGTGGGTCGAAAACAAAAAATGGCAACAATTGCCTTATATGTGATTAATGGCAGCAGTGGGGCGAAAACAAAAAATGGCAACAATTGCCTTATATGTGAGTAATGGCAGCAGAGGGGCGACAATAAAATAAGGCAACAATTGCCTTATATGGGATTAATGGCAGCAGTGGGGCGAAAACAATAAATGGCAGCAATTGCCTTATATGTGATTAATGGCAGCAGTGGGGCGAAAACAAAAAATGGCAACAATTGCCTTATATGTGATTAATGGCAGCAGAGGGGCTACAATAAAAAAAGGCAACAATTGCCTTATATGTGATTAATGGCAGCAGTGGGGCGAAAACAAAAAATGGCAGCAATTGCCTTATATGTGATTAATGGCAGCAGAGGGACGAAAACAAAAAATTGCAACAATTCCCTTCTATGTGATTAATGGCAGCAGAGTGGCGAAAACAAAAAAAAGGCAACAATTGCCGTGTATGTGATTAATGGCAGCAGAGGGGCAAAAACAAAAAATGGCAACAATTGCCTTATATGTGATTAATGGCAGGAGAGATGCGACAATAAAAAATGGCAACAATTGCCTTTATAAGGTGATTAACGGCGTGCAAAGGGCGTTAAAAATGGCAAGAATTGCCTTGTATATGATTAATGGCAGCAGTGGGGCGAAATAAAAAAATGGCAACAATTGCCTTATATGTGATTAATGGCAGAAGAGGGACGAAAACAAAAAATGGCAGCAATTGCCTTATATGTGATTAATGGCAGCAGAGGGGCGACAATAAAAAATGGCAGCAATTGCCTTATATGTGATTAATGGCAGCAGTGGGGCGAAAACAAAAAATGGCAACAATTGCCTTAGATGTGATTAATGGCAGCAGAGGGGCGAAAACAAAAAATGGCAACAATTGCCTTATATGTGAATAATGTCAGCAGAGGGGCGACAATAAAAAATGGCAAGAATTGCCTTGTATATGATTAATGGCAGCAGTGGGGCGAAATAAAAAAATGGCAACAATTGCCTTATATGTGATTAATGGCAGAAGAGGGACGAAAACAAAATATGGCAACAATTGCCTTAAATGTGGCTAATGGCAGCAGAGGGGCGAAAACAAAAAATGGCAACAATTGCCTTCTATGTGAATAATGGCAGCAGAGGAGCGAAAACAAAAAATGGCAACAATTGCCTTATATGTGATTAATGGCAGCAGAGGGGCGAAAACAAAAAATGGCAGCAATTGCCTTATATGTGATTAATGGCAGCAGAGGGGCGACAATAAAAAATGGCAGCAATTGCCTTATATGTGATTAATGGCAGCAGTGGGGCGAAAACAAAAAATGGCAACATTTGCCTTATATGTGATTAATGGCAGTAGAGGGGAGAAAACAAAAAATAGCAACAATTGCCTTATATGTGATTAATGGCAACAGTGGGGCGAAAACAAAAAATGGCAACAATTGCCTTATATGTGATTAATGGCAGCAGTGGAGCAAAAACAAAAAATGGCAACAATTGCCTTATATGTGATTAATGGCAGAAGAGGGGCGAAAACAAAAAATGGCAACAATTGCCTTATATGTGATTAATGGCAGAAGAGGGACGAAAACAAAAAATGGCAACAATTGCCTTATATGTGATTAATGGCAGCAGTGGGGCGAAAACAATAAATGGCAACAATTGCCTTATATGCGATTAACGGCAGCAGATGGACGAAAAAAAAATGGCAACAATTGACATATATGTGATTAATGGCAGGAGAGTGGCGAAAACAAAAAAAGGCAACAATTGCCTTATATGTGATTAATGGCAGCAGAGGGGCAAAAACAAAAGATGGCAACAATTGCCTTATATGTGATTAATGGCAGCAGAGGGGCGACAATAAAAAATGGCAACAATTGCCTTACATGTGAATAATGGCAGCAGAGGGGCGACAATAAAAAATGGCAACAATTGCCTTATATATGATTAATGGCAGCAGTGGAGCGAAAACAAAAAATGGCAACAATTGCCTTATATGTGATTAATGGCAAAAGAGGGACGAAAACAAAAAATGGCAACAATTGCCTTATATGTGATTAATGGCAGCAGAGGGGCGACAATAAAAAATGGCAACAATTGCCTTATATGTGAATAATGGCAGCAGAGGGGCGACAATAAAAAATGGCAACAATTGCCTTATATGTGATTAATGGCAGCAGTGGGGCGAAAACAAAAAATGGCAATTATTGCCTTATATGTGATTATTGGCAGAAGAGGGATGAAAACCAAAAATGGCAACAATTGCCTTAAATGTGGTTAATGGCAGCAGTGGGGCGAAAACAAAAAATGGCAACAATTACCTTATATGTGATTAATGGCAGCAGAGGGGCGAAAACAAAAAATGGCAACAATT
>NW_024722745.1:0-14288 GCF_018991925.1 Homarus americanus | reverse complement strand
GTGGCCTGGATGTTATTTGCACAGCGTCACTACGCTTGTCTTATCTCGTATGTCAATACACATATATCACTTCTTAAAGGGACAACTTGTTAAACACCTCTTCGATACAACTATTTATTAATTCACTCAATGGCATGGGCACATCAATATAATTATTATATCGGGGTACTAACACATTATGCTTTACGTTACTTGACACTGACTCTCGGACACACCTGAATGAATACACTTCCCACAGTAGGTAACTCACCCTAGGACGTTCTGACAAGACTCACGTGTACCCTGACGTAGGCCCAGTGAATGCTTGGCTGGGCTGCCTCCATCACAGGGAGAGTCTGCTTAGCTGACGATGCCGTGGTCCAGTCGGGAGGTCTCCCTCCCGACCTGGGGAGGGGACGTGCGTGACTCTGCTTAGTGAACCGAGTGACGACCCGAACGGGAGAGAGATGACAGCAACCAGAATGATAATGATAATGGAATAGGAATCTCGAATGCCGAATATGGAATATTGAATGCCCGTGGACGGGACTGTAGGGCCTTTATATGGGGTCGGCCCAGCCGGCTTCTGACCTCTAACAATTAACACTAAACTGGTTTGATCTGGATAATTGTGTGCAGGTGTGGTCCTGGCCAGGTGTCTTGGCTAGGTGCGGTTGTAGGTCACCGGCTCACGTCATTAGCGGGCGAGGTCAAGTCCCTTGGGTCGACCTGAGGTGTGTCAACCCGGAATGTGGTGGTACCACGAGGTCTGTGGTGTACTTGCTGTTATATGCGGCATAATTCTGGGCTGTAAGGTTTGGTCTGACAATCAATCATTACACCTCCCGCCAAGACCAAAGCTTCATCACAGAGACTGATGCCACATATAGACAGCAACATCACGTGTGGTGTCAAAGATAATCCCTGGGGCGATAACATAGTCTCACATTCACAAACAACAATCTCATAGGTGTATGTTTTTCTACTGGCGCTAGTTTGATCTGACAAAGCTCACTATACCTCCCGCCAAGATCAAAGCTTCTATACCAGGAGAAAAAGGAAACATAGCAAGTGAACATAGAATGAAAAAATCCTTCATATGTAGCATAGTGTCCGAGGCAACCTTGCAAATCACATTCTACAAACAATAACAGGTGTTACATTTCCATGTCAAAATAATAATTCATCTCAGTCAGTAATATAGCTACAACATCGTGTTTCATAGTCCAAGACATTGATCAAATGAACTCATAGAAAAAAGTGAGACTAAAAAAAGACATTCTTTGTGGAAAACATCAACAAAATCAGAGAAAATACTTCAAAATACAAAAAATGTTCCTACTTCACATATTAGGGTATTGATATCTTTTTATTATACATCAACAACATCAGTACATTAGTTGGGTCCGGCATAGCTCACGTCTTCCATCCAGCTGGTATCTGAAAAAAATAGGGGATGGCGGCAGCTCAGCAGCTGTAGTCGGTTGGTCCTTCATCATCGACTTTCTTGTGATGTCAGGACAGCACATCTTCTGTCTTCTTTCTTCACATAGCACGTCTTCTGTCTTCTTTCTTCACATACCGCACCTTGTAGGTCGTTTCTCCACCTTCTGACTTCTTCTCACTTCCTCCTGGTTTCTATACTCTTCCAGACGAGTTTTCTGTCCCATCTGCGTTCTTCCTCTATACATCTTCATTTTCATATTCCAGATGAATTTTTCTGCTCCATCTGAGTTTCTTTATACATCTTCGTTTTCGTCATATTCCAGATGAATTTTTCTGCTTCATCTGCATTTCTTCTCTGCAACATCATAATTTTCAACATATTCCAGACGAATTTTTCTGCTCCATCTGTATTTCTTCTCTGCAACATCATCATTTTCAACATATTCCAGACGATTTTCTGTTCGTCTGCCGACGGCCCTTTCCGGCCGGGATGAGCCGGTCCACTGTTTGGGCTGTCGTCTCCTTAGATGACTGTAAGGCAGGTTCCGCGGACCAGGCCTCGCCCTCCGTACGTGAGTGTCGGCGAGACCAAAGACCGTCCTGTCTTACACCTTCCACAGTGGTGAATCCCTCCCTGGCTGGGCTCACCAGGGTTCGTTGTGTGGCGATCCATTCCACACTCCTTACTTCCTAAAGTAGAAAAATATAAATCTTCTTAATCCTATACCAAGGGAGGACTTGAAAGAAGTGACGTGGTGTGTGGTGGGTTTCGTGCTGCCTTCATCAAGCTGCATTCATCACGCTGCTTTCATCATGCTGGTTCTTCTCTGCTCGTATGTACTGTGGTTGACGTCCGGCTGGCCATGGGTGGTACTGTGAGTGACATTTGACAGAGAAACAATCCTAAAGGGGTGATGGATTAGTTGGAAGTGCATTCGCAAAAAAAAAGTTTACTTTATATGTTAGGTCAATGTTTGGCAACTATCATTTCCGTCACGACCATGTTCTCAACAGGCTGGGTCGGGGAGTGAAGCTCTGCGCACTACACTGAATATCATTTATCACTGCGCGTCAAAGAGTACATCACAAATCATAATAGCATAAAAATACACTGAGTGAAGCTCTGCATTCATCGCAATATTACTTTATATTAACCATCATCAACAACACACAGCTTACGGGACAAAAGACGGGGGATTAGTGTGGTCAAGCGGCGGGGCGGGTCAGAAGGACGTGAGGTCACCCGAGCGGGGTGGGGCGAGGCAGAGCGGCGCGGGGCGAGGCGAGGCTGGCCAGGCCCAGCCAGGCTGGTGCGTTGCGGGTGAGGTGGGGAGGAGCCGAGGCGCGGTTGATCGGGCCAGACCTAGGCTTCGCGGGGCGGGGAGGTGCACGGAACGGAGGGGCAGGGATGGGAGGAAGGGTAAGGAGGGTGAGGTAAGGATTAGGACAGGGAGGAGGATGTAGGTTAAAAGACATGTTAAGTTATAACAGTTAGTACAGACACCACTTTCATCACTGAAACACAATGGCTACATTTAACACTGACCAACAATCAAACTGCACTTGGGCTACTGAGAATGCCACAGATAGCGGGTGACACTGAGAAATTACGTTAAGCACTGAACATATTTCTATTAAAAATTCGCACATACCACCACAAGAGACATTTACTCGAGCTGTAACGGTGACACACTAGGACACTTTTCACGCTACTACGCAGGAACTTCTTATCACGCACTTTTGAACTAACGAGCCAGGTGTTATGGCTAACGGGGGAGGGCATGGGTTTACGTTAAGTACATTGTTACCAATAACAAGGGATGAGGGGGGCGTGGGTTAACGTCATAGTTCGCTACCACCAATGTAATGTGACGCAATAAACAGAGAAGAGGAAGACATATATACACATAAGTAGGAAGTATAGAGAGTAGGCATGTAAAGATAGGAAACTTGGTAGCGTGGCCTGGATGTTATTTGCACAGCGTCACTACGCTTATCTTATCTCGTATGTCAATACACATATATCACTTCTCAAAGGGACAACTTGTTAAACACCTCTTCGATACAACTATTTATTAATTCACTCAATGACATGGACACATTAATATCACTATTATATCGGGGTACTAACACATCATGCTTTACGTTACTTGACACTGAATCTCGGACACACCTGAATGAATACACTTCCCACAGTAGGTAACTCACCCTAGGACGTTCTGACAAGACTCACGTGTACCCTGACGTAGGCCCAGTGGGTGCTGGCTGGGCTGCCTTCATCACAGGGAGAGTCTGCTTAGCTGGCGATGCCGTCTGGTCGGGAGGTCTCCCTCCCGACCTGGGGAGGGGACGTGCGTGACTCTGCTTAGTGAACCGAGTGACGACCCGAACGGGAGAGAGATGACAGCAACCAGAATGAGAATCGTAATGGAATCCCGAATGGAATGGTAATGCCCGTGGACGAGACTGTAGGGCCTTTATATGGGGTCGGCCCAGCCGGCTTCTGACCTCTAACAATTAACACTAAACTGGTTTGATCTGGATAATTGTGTGCAGGTGTGGTCCTGGCCAGGTGTCTTGGCTAGGTGCGGTTGTAGGTCACCGGCTCATGTCATTAGCGGGCAAGGTCGAGTCCCTAGGGTCGACCTGAGGTGTGTCAGCCTGGAATGCGGTGGTACCACGAGGTCTGTGGTGTACTCGCTGTTATATGTGACATAATTCTGGGCTGTAAGCTTTGGTCTGACAATCAGTCATTACACGTCCAATACTCCCATATACACCTCTGACACTCCCAGGTACATCTCTGACACTCCCAGGTACACCTCTGACACTCCCTGGTACACCTCTGACACTCCCAGGAACACCTCCGATACTCCCAGTTACACCTCTGACACTCCCAGGTACACCGCTGACACTCCTAGGTACTCCTCTGTCACTCCCTCATACACCTCTAACACTCCCAGTTACACCGCTGACACTCCCAGGTACACCCCTGACACTGCCAGGTACACCTCAGCCGCTGCCACGTACACCTCAGACACTGCCAGGTACACCTCAGACACTCCAAGGTGCCCCTCTGACACTCCCAAGTGCACCTCTGACACTCCAAGGCACACCTCAGACACTCCCAGGTACACCTCAGACACTCCAAGGTGCACCTCTGACACTCCCAAGTGCACCTCTGACACTCCAAGGCACACCTCTGACACTCCCAGGTACACCTCTGACACTCCCAGATACATCTCTGACACCCCAAGTGCACTCTTGGCACCCCAGGCACAGTCTCCCATACCCCAGGTACACCGAGACACTCCTTAGGCACACTGCTGACACTGGTGGCACACCCTGACACCTGGGCACACCTCTCTGACACTCCCAGGTACACCTCCGACACTCCCCGGTACACCTAAGACACTCCCAGGTACACTTCTTACACTCCCAGGTACACCTCCGACATTCCCAGGTACACCTCTGTCACTCTCAGGTACACCTCCGACACTCTCAGGTAGACCTCTCACACTCCCAGGTACACCTCCGACACTCCAAGGTACTGTAATGGGACAAATCTCACAAGAAGAGAATTACATATATAGGTAGGAAGTATAGAGAGTAGAAATGTAAAGGTAGGAAACTTGGTAGCGTGGCCTGGATGTTATTTGCACAGCGTCACTACGCTTATCTTATCTCGTATGTCAATACACATATATCACTTCTTAAAGGGACAACTTGTTAAACACCTCTTGATACAACTATTTATTAATTCACTCAATGACATGGACACATTAATATCACTATTATATCGGGGTACTAACACATCATACTTTACGTTACTTGACACTGACTCTCGGACACACCTGAATGAATACACTTCCCACAGTAGGTAACTCACCCTAGGAATCGTTCTGACAAGACTCACGTGTACCCTGACGTAGGCCCAGTGGGTGCTGGCTGGGCTGCCTCCTATGGGAGAATCTGCTTAGCTGGTGATGCTGTGGTCTGGTCGGGAGGTCTCCCTCCCGACCTGGGGAGGGGACGTGCATGACTCTGCTTAGTGAACCGAGAGACGACCCGAACGGGAGAGAGATGACAGCAACCAGAATGATAATCGTAATGGACTGTCGAATGGTAATGCCCGTGGACGGGACTGTAGGGCCTTTATATGGGGTCGGCCCAGCCGGCTTCTGACCTCTAACAATTAACACTAAACTGGTTTGATCTGGTGGTGTGTGCAGGTGTGTGGTTGTAGGTCACGCGGCTCACGTCATTAGCGGGCGAGGTCAAGTCCCTTGGGTCGACCTGAGGTGTGTCAACCCGGAATGTGGTGGTACCACGAGGTCTGTGGTGTACTTGCTGTTATATGTGACATAATTCTGGGCTGTAAGGTTTGGTCTGACAATCACTCATTACACCTCCCGCCAAGACCAAAGCTTCATCACAGAGACTGATGCCACACATAGACAGCAACATCACGTGTGGTGTCAAAGGTAATCCCTGGGCGATAACATAGTCTCACATTTACAAACAACAATCTCATAGGTGTATGTTTTTCTACTGGCGCTAGTTTGATCTGACAAAGCTCACTATACCTCCCGCCAAGATCAAAGCTTCTATGCCAGGAGAAAAAGGAAACATAGCAAGTGAACATAGAATGAACAAATCCTTCATATGTAGCATAGTGTCCGAGGCAACCTTGCAAATCACATTCTACAAACAACAACAGGTGTTACATTTCCTTATCAGCCCATGTCAAAATAATAATTCATCTCAGTCAGTAATATAGCTACAACATCGTGTTTCATAGTCCAAGACATTGATCAAATGAACTCATAGAAAAAGTGAGACTAAAAAAAAACATTCTTTGTAGTAAACATCAACAAAATCAGAGAAAATACTTCAAAGTACACAAAAAATGTTCCTACTTCACATATTAGGGTATTGATATCTTTTTATTATACATCAACAACATCAGTACATTAGTTGGGTCCGGCATAGCTCACGTCTTCCATCCAGCTGGTATCTGAAAAATAGGGGATGGCGGCAGCTCAGCAGCTGTAGTCGGTTGGTCCTTCATCATCGACTTTCTTGTGATGTCAGGACAGCACATCTTCTGTCTTCTTTCTTCACATAGCACATCTTCTGTCTTCTTTCTTCACATACCACACCTTGTAGGTCGTTTCTCCACACCTTCTGACTTCTTCTCACTTCCTCCTGGTTTCTATACTATTCCAGACGAGTTTTCTGTCCCATCTGCGTTCTTCCTCTACGTTTAGAGCCTCATTTTCAACGTCTTCTAGATGAATTTTCTGTTCCATCTTCCTTTTTTCTTAGTACATCATCATTTTCCGTCATATTCCAGATGAATTTTTCTGCTTCATCTGCATTTCTTCTCTGCAACATCATCATTTTCAACATATTCCAGACGATTTTCTGTTCATCTGCCGTCGGCCCCCTTCCGGCCGGGATGAAAGCCGGTCCACTGCTTGGGCTGTCGTCTCCTTCGATGACTGTAAGGCAGGTTCCGCGGACCAAGCCTCGCCCTCCGTACGTGAGTGTCGGCGAGACCAAAGACCGTCCTGTCTTACACCTTCCACAGTGGTGAATCCCTCCCTGGCTGGGCTCACCAGGGTTCGTTGTGTGGCGATCCATTCCACACTCCTTACTTCCTAAAGTAGAAAAATATAAAATCTTCTTAATCCTATACCAAGGGAGGACTTGAAAGAAGTGACGTGGTGTGTGGTGGGTTTCGTGCTGCCTTCATCAAGCTGCATTCATCACGCTGCTTTCATCATGCTGGTTCTTCTCTGCTCGTATGTACTGTGGTTGACGTCCGGCTGGCCATGGGTGGTACTGTGTGTGACATTTGACAGAGAAACAATCCTAAAGGGGTGATGGATTAGTTGGAAGTGCATTCGCAAAAAAAATGTTCACTTTATACGTTACGTCAATGTTTGGCAACTATCATTTCCGTCACGACAATGTTCTCATCAGGCTGGGTCGGGGAGTGAAGCTCTGCCCACTACACTGAATATCATTTATCACTGCGCGTCAAAGAGTACATCACAAATCATAATAGCATAAAAATACACTGAATGAAGCTCTGCATTCATCGCAACATATTAACCATCATCATCAACACACAGCTCACGGGACAAAAGACGGGGAATCAGTGTGGTCAAGCGAGGCGGGGCAGGTCAGAAGGACGTGAGGTCACACGAGCGGGGTGGGGCGAGGCGGGGCACTGGGCGAGGCGAGGCTGGCCAGGCCCAGCCAGGCTGGTGCGTTGCGGGTGAGGTGGGGAGGAGCCGAGGCGTGGTTGATCGGGCCAGACCGAGGCTTCGCGGGGCGGGGAGGGGCACGGAACGGAGGGGCAGGGCAGGGCAGGGCAGGGATGGGAGGAAGGGTAAGGAGGGTGAGGTAAGGATTAGGACAGGGAGGAGGATGTAGGTTAAAAGACATGTTAAGTTATAACAGTTAGTACAGACACCGCTTTCATCACTGAAACACAATGGCTACATTTAACACTGACCAACAATCAAACTGCACTTGGGCTACTGAGAATGCCACAGATAGCGGGTGACACTGAGGAATTACGTTAAGCACTGAACATATTTCTATTAAAAATTCGCGCATACCACCACAAGAGACATTTACTTGAGCTGTAACGGAGACACACTAGGACACTTTTCACGCTACTACGCAGGAACTTCTTATCACGCACTTTTGAACTAACGAGCCAGGTGTTATGGCTAACCGAGGGAAGGCGTGAGTTACGTTAAGTTCGCTGGCACCATTGTAATGAGACAAAGACACAAGGAGAGGAAGAATATATATATAAGTAGGAGGTGTAGAGAGTAGGAATGTAAAGGTAGGAAACTTGGTAGCGTGGCCTGGATGTTATTTGCACAGCGTCACTACGCTTATCTTATCTCGTATGTCAATACACATATATCACTTCTTAAAGGGACAACTTGTTAAACACCTCTTGATACAACTATTTATTACTTCACTCAATGACATGGACACATTAATATCACTATTATATCGGGGTACTAACACATCATGCTTTACGTTACTTGACACTGACTCTCGGACACACCTGAATGAATACACTTCCCACAGTAGGTAACTCACCCTAGGAATCGTTCTGACAAGACTCACGTGTACCCTGACGTAGGCCCAGTGGGTGCTGGCTGGGCTGCCTCCTATGGGAGAATCTGCTTAGCTGGTGATGCTGTGGTCTGGTCGGGAGGTCTCCCTCCCGACCTGGGGAGGGGACGTGCGACTCTGCTTAGTGAACCGAGAGACGACCCGAACGGGAGAGAGATGACAGCAACCAGAATGATAATCGTAATGGACTGTCGAATGGTAATGCCCGTGGACGGGACTGTAGGGCCTTTATATGGGGTCGGCCCAGCCGGCTTCTGACCTCTAACAATTAACACTAAACTGGTTTGATCTGGTGGTGTGTGCAGGTGTGTGGTTGTAGGTCACGCGGCTCACGTCATTAGCGGGCCGAGGTCAAGTCCCTTGGGTCGACCTGAGGTGTGTCAACCCGGAATGTGGTGGTACCACGAGGTCTGTGGTGTACTTGCTGTTATATGTGACATAATTCTGGGCTGTAAGGTTTGGTCTGACAATCACTCATTACAGTACATCTCGGACACTCCCAGGTACACCTCTGAAACTCCCGGGTACACCTCTGACACTCCCAAGTACACCTCTAACACTCCCAGGTACACCTTTGACACTCCCAGGTACTCGACTTACATTCCCTGGTACACCTCTGACACTCCCAGGTACACCGCTGACACTGCCAGGTAAACCTCCGACACTCCCAGGTACACCTCTGATACTCCCAGGTGCACTTCTCACACTCCCAGGTACACCTCCGACACTCCCAGGTACATCTTTGACACTCCCTGACACTCCAAAGGTACACCTCCTGACACTCCCAGTGCCCACCTCTGGCCTCCCAGGTACACCTCCCAGCCTCCCAGGTACACCTCTGGCCACCCAGGTGCCTCACTGACACTCCCAAGATACACATCTCTGACACTGACATTCCCTGGTACACCTCTGACACTCCCAGGTACACGTCCGACACTCCCAGATACACTTCTGACACTCCCAGATACATCTCTGACACTCCCAAGTGCACCTCTGACACTCCCAGGCACACCTCTGACACTCCCAGGTACACCTGAGACACTCCTAGGTACACTGCTGACACTCCCAGGTACACCTCTGACACTCCCAAGTACACCTCTGACACTCCCAGGTACACCTCCGACACTCCCCGGTACACCTAAGACACTCCCAGGTACACTTCTTACACTCCCAGGTACACCTCCGACACTCCCAGGTACACCTCTGTCACTCTCAGGTACACCTCCGACACTCTCAGGTAGACCTCTCACACTCCCAGGTACACCTCCGACACTCCAAGGTACTGTAATGGGACAAATCTCACAAGAAGAGAATTACATATATAGGTAGGAAGTATAGAGAGTAGAAATGTAAAGGTAGGAAACTTGGTAGCGTGGCCTGGATGTTATTTGCACAGCGTCACTACGCTTATCTTATCTCGTATGTCAATACACATATATCACTTCTTAAAGGGACAACTTGTTAAACACCTCTTGATACAACTATTTATTAATTCACTCAATGACATGGACACATTAATATCACTATTATATCGGGGTACTAACACATCATGCTTTACGTTACTTGACACTGACTCTCGGACACACCTGAATGAATACACTTCCCACAGTAGGTAACTCACCCTAGGAATCGTTCTGACAAGACTCACGTGTACCCTGACGTAGGCCCAGTGGGTGCTGGCTGGGCTGCCTCCTATGGGAGAATCTGCTTAGCTGGTGATGCTGTGGTCTGGTCGGGAGGTCTCCCTCCCGACCTGGGGAGGGGACGTGCATGACTCTGCTTAGTGAACCGAGAGACGACCCGAACGGGAGAGAGATGACAGCAACCAGAATGATAATCGTAATGGACTGTCGAATGGTAATGCCCGTGGACGGGACTGTAGGGCCTTTATATGGGGTCGGCCCAGCCGGCTTCTGACCTCTAACAATAAACACTAAACTGGTTTGATCTGGTGGTGTGTGCAGGTGTGTGGTTGTAGGTCACGCGGCTCACGTCATTAGCGGGCGAGGTCAAGTCCCTTGGGTCGACCTGAGGTGTGTCAACCCGGAATGTGGTGGTACCACGAGGTCTGTGGTGTACTTGCTGTTATATGTGACATAATTCTGGGCTGTAAGGTTTGGTCTGACAATCACTCATTACACCTCCCGCCAAGACCAAAGCTTCATCACAGAGACTGATGCCACACATAGACAGCAACATCACGTGTGGTGTCAAAGGTAATCCCTGGGCGATAACATAGTCTCACATTTACAAACAACAATCTCATAGGTGTATGTTTTTCTACTGGCGCTAGTTTGATCTGACAAAGCTCACTATACCTCCCGCCAAGATCAAAGCTTCTATGCCAGGAGAAAAAGGAAACATAGCAAGTGAACATAGAATGAACAAATCCTTCATATGTAGCATAGTGTCCGAGGCAACCTTGCAAATCACATTCTACAAACAACAACAGGTGTTACATTTCCTTATCAGCCCATGTCAAAATAATAATTCATCTCAGTCAGTAATATAGCTACAACATCGTGTTTCATAGTCCAAGACATTGATCAAATGAACTCATAGAAAAAAGTGAGACTAAAAAAAGACATTCTTTGTAGTAAACATCAACAAAATCAGAGAAAATACTTCAAAATACACAAAAAATGTTCCTACTTCACATATTAGGGTATTGATATCTTTTTATTATACATCAACAACATCAGTACATTAGTTGGGTCCGGCATAGCTCACGTCTTCCATCCAGCTGGTATCTGAAAAACAGGGGATGGCGGCAGCTCAGCAGCTGTAGTCGGTTGGTCCTTCATCATCGACTTTCTTGTGATGTCAGGGCAGCACATCTTCTGTCTTCTTTCTTCACATAGCACATCTTCTGTCTTCTTTCTTCACATACCACACCTTGTAGGTCGTTTCTCCACACCTTCTGACTTCTTCTCACTTCCTCCTGGTTTCTATACTATTCCAGACGAGTTTTCTGTCCCATCTGCGTTCTTCCTCTACGTTTAGAGCCTCATTTTCAACGTCTTCTAGATGAATTTTCTGTTCCATCTTCCTTTTTTCTTAGTACATCATCATTTTCCGTCATATTCCAGATGAATTTTTCTGCTTCATCTGCATTTCTTCTCTGCAACATCATCATTTTCAACATATTCCAGACGATTTTCTGTTCATCTGCCGTCGGCCCCCTTCCGGCCGGGATGAAAGCCGGTCCACTGCTTGGGCTGTCGTCTCCTTCGATGACTGTAAGGCAGGTTCCGCGGACCAAGCCTCGCCCTCCGTACGTGAGTGTCGGCGAGACCAAAGACCGTCCTGTCTTACACCTTCCACAGTGGTGAATCCCTCCCTGGCTGGGCTCACCAGGGTTCGTTGTGTGGCGATCCATTCCACACTCCTTACTTCCTAAAGTAGAAAAATATAAAATCTTCTTAATCCTATACCAAGGGAGGACTTGAAAGAAGTGACGTGGTGTGTGGTGGGTTTCGTGCTGCCTTCATCAAGCTGCATTCATCACGCTGCTTTCATCATGCTGGTTCTTCTCTGCTCGTATGTACTGTGGTTGACGTCCGGCTGGCCATGGGTGGTACTGTGTGTGACATTTGACAGAGAAACAATCCTAAAGGGGTGATGGATTAGTTGGAAGTGCATTCGCAAAAAAAATGTTCACTTTATACGTTACGTCAATGTTTGGCAACTATCATTTCCGTCACGACAATGTTCTCATCAGGCTGGGTCGGGGAGTGAAGCTCTGCCCACTACACTGAATATCATTTATCACTGCGCGTCAAAGAGTACATCACAAATCATAATAGCATAAAAATACACTGAATGAAGCTCTGCATTCATCGCAACATATTAACCATCATCATCAACACACAGCTCACGGGACAAAAGACGGGGAATCAGTGTGGTCAAGCGAGGCGGGGCAGGTCAGAAGGACGTGAGGTCACACGAGCGGGGTGGGGCGAGGCGGGGCACTGGGCGAGGCGAGGCTGGCCAGGCCCAGCCAGGCTGGTGCGTTGCGGGTGAGGTGGGGAGGAGCCGAGGCGTGGTTGATCGGGCCAGACCGAGGCTTCGCGGGGCGGGGAGGGGCACGGAACGGAGGGGCAGGGCAGGGCAGGGCAGGGATGGGAGGAAGGGTAAGGAGGGTGAGGTAAGGATTAGGACAGGGAGGAGGATGTAGGTTAAAAGACATGTTAAGTTATAACAGTTAGTACAGACACCGCTTTCATCACTGAAACACAATGGCTACATTCAACACTGACCAACAATCAAACTGCACTTGGGCTACTGAGAATGCCACAGATAGCGGGTGACACTGAGGAATTACGTTAAGCACTGAACATATTTCTATTAAAAATTCGCGCATACCACCACAAGAGACATTTACTTGAGCTGTAACGGAGACACACTAGGACACTTTTCACGCTACTACGCAGGAACTTCTTATCACGCACTTTTGAACTAACGAGCCAGGTGTTATGGCTAACCGAGGGAAGGCGTGAGTTACGTTAAGTTCGCTGGCACCATTGTAATGAGACAAAGACACAAGGAGAGGAAGAATATATATATATATATATAGGAAGTATAGAGAGTAGGAATGTAAAGGTAGGAAACTTGGTAGCGTGGCCTGGATGTTATTTGCACAGCGTCACTACTCTTATCTTATCTCGTATGTCAATACACATATATCACTTCATAAAGGGACAACTTGTTAAACACCTCTTGATACAACTATTTATTAATTCACTCAATGACATGGACACATTAATATCACTATTATATCGGGGTACTAACACATCATGCTTTACGTTACTTGACACTGACTCTCGGACACACCTGAATGAATACACTTCCCACAGTAGGTAACTCACCCTAGGAATCGTTCTGACAAGACTCACGTGTACCCTGACGTAGGCCCAGTGGGTGCTGGCTGGGCTGCCTCCTATGGGAGAATCTGCTTAGCTGGTGATGCTGTGGTCTGGTCGGGAGGTCTCCCTCCCGACCTGGGGAGGGGACGTGCGTGACTCTGCTTAGTGAACCGAGAGACGACCCGAACGGGAGAGAGATGACAGCAACCAGAATGATAATCGTAATTGACTGTCGAATGGTAATGCCCGTGGACGGGACTATAGGGCCTTTATATGGGGTCGGCCCAGCCGGCTTCTGACCTCTAACAATTAACACTAAACTGGTTTGATCTGGTGGTGTGTGCAGGTGTGTGGTTGTAGGTCACGCGGCTCACGTCATTAGCGGCCGAGGTCAAGTCCCTTGGGTCGACCTGAGGTGTGTCAACCCGGAATGTGGTGGTACCACGAGGTCTGTGGTGTACTTGCTGTTATATGTGACATAATTCTGGGCTGTAAGGTTTGGTCTGACAATCACTCATTACAGTACATCTCGGACACTCCCAGGTACACCTCTGAAACTCCCGGGTACACCTCTGACACTCCCAAGTACACCTCTAACACTCCCAGGTACACCTTTGACACTCCCAGGTACTCGACTTACATTCCCTGGTACACCTCTGACACTCCCAGGTACACCGCTGACACTGCCAGGTAAACCTCCGACACTCCCAGGTACACCTCTGATACTCCCAGGTGCACTTCTCACACTCCCAGGTACACCTCCGACACTCCCAGGTACATCTTTGACACTCCCAGGTACACCTCTGACACTCCAAGGTGCACCTCTGACAC
>NW_024722744.1:0-17227 GCF_018991925.1 Homarus americanus | reverse complement strand
TTGTTGAACTGATATAGAAATGTTAAGTGGTAGTAGATATAATGTAAAATAAGTCATTGAGTGATACTGTAGTTGTGTAGTACCCAAGTTTGGTTCACTTGTATGTTACTGAGGAAATTATTCAATTAGGCTTATTGTCTGACAGGTCTCGTCTCTCTTATGGCATTTGGCTGAATTAAGGTATTAAGTTTTCATAAATTTTAAACTATTACAATGTGGTTATATTACGACATATTAAACGATTACAGTGTTATATTACGACATATTAAACGATTACAGTGTTATATTACGACATATTAAACGATTACAGTGTTATATTACGACATATTAAACGATTACAGTGTTATATTACGACATATTAAACGATCACATTGTCTATATAACGACATATCACCAATAAAAGAAAATATATAGTTTTTGTATATGTTTATCGCTACACATTATTTATGTGTTTCTGAATAACATAGCTGATTAATCAATGTTATTTATCACATATCACTTTAATAAGTATTTCAGCTTTCCTAACCTTATATAACATGTTTACCATCACGTGACACAGACAGACTCTCTCTCTGAGGTAAAACGGAGTTAGATACACGTCTCTCTCTCTCTCTCTTTCTCTCTCTCTCTCTCTCTCTCTCTCTCTCTCTCTCATGATCTGACATAACTCTTGGAAACTTCTGAATTAAACACCAGTAATATATCTTTGTACGATAGTTCCCCTTATGTTGTTAAATATGTATAAACTATTGAGAAATAATTAACAAAATAGTTACGTAACATCAAGTGTGTGTGTGTGTGTGTGTGCGCGCGTAATAAGGAGGACTAACAATCTTCACCTTACTGTAAGATCCTCCCACTTCACTACACATATCAACAGTAATCTGAAAATAAACCAGAGTAGAACATGTTCCCGCCTTGTTATCCTGTTAATTACGTTTGCGTGTCAATTGGTCGTTAACACCACCAGGTAACGTAATTACTAACGAAGTAATTTTATCTTCGGGGATTGTAATGCATGTTCCATTATTCTTAATTCCTTTGGCCAGACCACCAAATTGTTTCGCCCAGGTAATGATGATACAGGTGGACAGTTATGTTATGTATTTAAAAACGAAAATTTCATATGGTGCCGGAGTGTGTGTGTGTGTGTGTGTGTGTGTGTGTGTGTAGGTAGGTCAACAACAGAGGTAGTGAAGCTTCTTGTCATAAACCATGTACACCTCCCTCCTACTCTGTGTATTACATGTTAGTTGTGTCTTTATCGTGTTGGTCATTTATCCCTTATAAGTTAAGACAATTTCCCCCATAATTACGAACTTTTACTTCAATACATCAACGTTTTGTCCGGAAATTGTTTTTGGTTATTTCTTACACCCAAAATAATTAAGTTACGATTTATTTTGAAGTTCATCGGGAATGTAGTTTATAAATATGACCACTTGATTGTTAGGTTAGGTTAGGTTAGGTTAGGTTAGGTTAGGTTAGGTTAAGTTTGGCCGTAGGTATAGTGTCTGGCCCGGTGAGCGAGGTATGGCTGTCAAAACGGGTCACAGTTTTATTTATCTCAAGTTGTTTATTTCTATTTCATAAACTAAAAAGAGTCAACAACATTTTCTTTATACACCAGTGTACAGTATACAGTGTTGTGTATGGTGTATAACGAGGCCGCTCCTGTGTATGATGTCTTTGTCTTGTTGTGTATGTATGTATTGTTACTCGTATGATGTACTGTATGGTAGGGTTGCCATCACTCAGTTTAAGATAACTTTAATCGCTAGATTTAAGGTCCCCTAAAAATGTTGTCGGTCGCTGTTCATAATTCAATCTGTCTACTCTGATTGGATCTAATTTCATGGATCTCTAGTTATTATCAATCATCTCTTTATTTTTTATGACAATTCGTGAAACTTTACATTTTAGTTTTTAATTAGTTTTTCGCTCATTGAATCTCATTTGTCTCTTGAAATTTAACTTCTGTTTGATTCTTGACGTAATTATCTGACGTGGTACTTTATTTTATTATTGTTAAGTTTACACACACACACACACACACACACACACACACCGTCTCTCTCACTCTGTTGTTTAAGGTGAGAAAGTGTGAGAAAGTTTACACACATTAGGTGGGAAAATGTTCCTCACTTTGCGGGCCTCGATAGGGTAAATGATCTCATCTCGTGTCCCCAGAGTGAAGAAAAAACGTCTCGTGTTTGAGTCGGTGAGGCAGCAAACGTTCCTTACGCTGTGAGCTGAGAGTTAAGCTAAAGTGCCTGGATACATACATACATACATCGTTGTTCAGATAGATATTTAGTAAAATCGTATTACATGTTCACAATGATTCAGCACGTACTGTACAAACAATATACATACTGTAGACAGTGTAGACATACAGCTGAAGTCTTTAAAACACGTAATGATGTTGGTAATTACACTTGTCCACAACGATCAGAAATTATATAGAACTCTTTATCATTGTTCTAGACATTGGGGAAAATGTTCTAGTTTCTATTAGTAAATCTGAAGGTAAGTTTCATCTCTTGTGTTCAATGAAGTTGGAATAGGTTGAGACTGAGTTATTTGCGAGGCGAATTGTGTGTTTTCATCCCTGGAAAAATATGTACTCAAGGAAGAAATTGGGAAAAATAGTAGGTTTAAAGTGTTGAGTTTGGTGAATTTTCCATCTAAGAAGTTGAATAAGTCGACTGTTTGTTTATGGTGTGGCAAGATATCACACCTCTCCCTTCCCTCCCCTTCCCTTCCCCTCCCCTTCCCTTCCCCTCCCCTCCCTTCCCCCCTCCCCTCCCCCCTCCCTTCCCCTCCCCTCCCATCATCGTGTGAATTCTGCGTCAATTTGTTTTCTTATGCATGAGTGAAGTAGATTTTCATGTCATTGTTACATCACTGTTGAACATGCACAGTTGTTATGGGAAGTGTTAGGGAGGGAAGGATGAAAGAAGAGGGAGGGGAAGGGGAGAGAGTGAGGAGGAGGGAGGACAAATGGGAGAGAGAGAGGACAGGTGAAGGCGGGGAGGACAGGTGGAGGCAGGGGAGGACAGGTGTAGGCGGCGTCACCTACGTTAACCTCTTACTGCTGATAATTCCTTTCATTTTCCACCTGAACTCTAATACTGCATTTATCTATAACTAAATACGGTAATTATTCAGTCAACACCGCCATTCGATTTATACCAACTTTTAATATCGCGTTACCTTAAAAAATTGAATTTCAGTATGGGAAACAACCTGATTCTCCCAAGAAAGAACTATTATATTATCGGTAAATTTTCAGTTTCAGCCCCAACTACTGTTCGATCATAAATACCCTATTATCACCATTATTAGTCCTAGTTTATTATACCATATAAAGTTCTTTCCCTAAAACGTATCTTACCTTGTGTATATTTTATAGATGATGGGAGTTGTTTCAGCGTTGAGAAACAACACCTTGTGAAGTGTCAGTCAGAGAAGTTCAAAAGGAAATTTTCTCCTTTTTACTAAAATCTTCAACAATTAAGTCGTTCGGTGACAACTTATCTTCATTAATGTCAACGGCTTAAAATATTAATTTTTTTGTTTTTTGTAATGGTTCAAGTACACGAGATTGTATCTTTTTTCTAATCGAGAAACACCCACACACACACACTATGACGTCGACGTCATCAGCCTCGCCTATTACCATTGGTCACAAGTTCTTGACGTCATCAGCCTCGCCTATTCTCATTGGTCACAAGTTCTTGTCGAAAACTTATAAGTTGGTTCATTATTGGAAATATTAATTATTCTGTACAGCTTAATATCAGATTATTACGGAAAATAAGAACTATACAGTTAAGTGTATTCAACTTATTCAATGATTTTGTTATTAATAATCTCTTTTGTCTTGTTTTTTAATTTATTGATAACTTATCGACATGAATCACGACTATTGTTTTAGTTTGTAATCAAAATTAAAAACAGCTGAAAGATCTGATACATTCCTAGTTGAATTATCATTTATTTTTATTGCTTGAATATAACAAATTTGTTTATCGTAGAGAGTATTAGTTTTAAATTCATTTATATAGAAACATCCTCGCTGTGTTATGTCGGTACTTAGGAATTTTGATTTAACTCTTTAATTCGTACAAAAAAAAAATATGTAACTATTCGTTCCATAACTTTTGAATAGTTGCTATGCTTGTAGTTTTTATGAATCATAATTAAGAAAGAATAGAAGATGAGCTATTATAAAGAGTAAGTCAGTGAAGGCATATACAGTACATACAGAATATTAAACAATTATTCCTGATCTTATGAAACATGGACATAACCAACATGTAGTTGCCAGTTTGGGTTTTGGTTTTGCGGTAAATAGCCTATCCGGGCACAGGTGCATATTTTCCGTAATAACCTGATTTTAAAGCTTTAAAGATTAATTAATATTTCCAATAATGAACCAAATTCAAATTTTTTCGACAAGAACTTCCGACCAATGAGAGCAAGCCTGGCTGATGACGTCATAAACGTTAATATTATGTGTGTTTTATCGCTCAGAAAAAACAAAACAAAATCTCTTGTACTCGACTCCAGTTTGTAAAAACTTGGAACATTTTGAATAGAGCACATAACAGAGGATAAATTATCACCAAGAGACTTATAGTTGAAGAAGAACAGTGACTTGTAAAAATCTCAGACTGACGCTCAAGGAGGTGAAGTTTCTCGTAACTGAAAAAATATCTTTCATCTCCAATAAAAAAAGGTAATATACCTTTCAGGACAGATTTTGTTTTATATTGCTTAAGTAATATTAACATATAATTGTAGTAGTGGTGCTCCAAGTGTAAAATGAACAGCAGTAAATGATTAACATAGTCAGGTGTCCTCGGCTGTTGTATTCGTAATTCAAGATATCTGGAGGTGCCGTGCTCTGTCGTGTCCTGTAAGACCCGTGGCTGTCCTTAATATGGGGTAGTTTATTGTGTGCCTCTTCTTTACCTAACGGCCAGGTGGCCAAGTCAAGGGAAGACCAGTGGCCTGTGTAGGATCCCTCCATTGATCTTGTTAATTTTGTCTAGGGCTATTTTGAAGCCCAGTACTGTTCTCGATTCCACGGCTTGAGCTGGGAGAACGTCCCATAGATCTATCACTCTCTGTCACTCTATGTGAAGAAGTATTTCCTTGTGTTCGTTCTGCATGATAGCTTGGTGAGCTTGAAGTTGTCCCTTCGTGTTGTCCCTTTCAAGATTTTAATTGTTTTAATGAGATCTGTTCTATTGGGCTTTTTTCTGAATAGTTGTTCGTCTTGAGGCCCTTAGTTTACTTGGATAATCGAGATGGCATAGTTAAAGAATCATCTTGGTTGCACCTTTTCTATGGGTGTTAGATCTTTCTGGAGGTAGGGTTTCCATGCCTGAATACAAAAATCCATACAATAAGAAGCATTTTCTTATCATTGTATTCAAAGGTACGCTTTATAATTCACAAATATATTTTTTTTATTATTATTATTATTACTGCTGGGGCATCCCCCCCACTCGTTGCGTCGCCTTCAAGTGATTGATTGATCTGTCACAACGCCTACAGATTTTAACTTATCGACAGTATCCAGGAAGTTGTCATTAACAGAATAGTTGTGATTGGGGTTGTTGTATCCTATTTGTAGGGTCTTGCATTTCGTAATGTTAAAGGACGTTTGACTGTCTCCAGACCATTGAACAGCTCATGCAGTTGTCCTCATTGATGCGACATCATCTTGACTTGCTGCCTAAGTAAATACCATCGTAACTTTTTCGTAGCCACTTATATCGCTATATTTGCGGCCACATGACTGTCATTAATTCTACCGAGTAAGTGGTGTGTGATTGTTTCGTAGTAGTGTTTCTACTAATTTTACTACAAGGAGAAAGGTGTTATTGTATATCTGTTGGGTGGTCGTGGTATTGTTTTGTTTTTTTAAGTAATTGTGAATTATTCTTGTTTTTCGTATGTACTTTTATCGTCAGTCATATATTTTTATTTAAGCAGAGTACAGTATACCATCTTGAACCTCTGGGGTGATTAGGAAATGTATGTGCTTTTAGTATCGTATCTTGCCAGAGTGAAATAAGACAGTGTTGGTTGTTATGAGGAACATTCATCAATATAAATATCATTCACTAATAACAATCTTTGTACCTGTATTATCAGCTGTTTTTTATAGGACCCAAATCCCCTGTAGTTCCGTACCACCAATACGTAACACAAAGTCACTCGCTCACTTGCTTTAGGTCTGAGTTTTCAATGTGTCGTGCTTATGTTTACTGCTTTGGGTAACTTGCATGGGTTGACATGTTGCCTGTTGAAGTGTTTCTGTGTTTTAAGATGTTTCTTGTTGATGTATTCCTATGGGTTAAGGTGTTCCTTGTTTGAGGTATTGCTGTGTTGATATGTTCCTTGTTATTATGGTGTTTCTCGTTTCATTTTTTTGTGTTTAGGTGTTCTTTTGCATTGAAACTTTCCTTGTTTGAATTGCTCTTGTGTGTTGAGGTGTACCTTGTTTGAGGTGTTGCTATGTTGATATGTTCCTTGTTCTTATAGTGTTTCTTGTTTGAGTTTTTTTCTGTTGAGGTCGTTGAGATGTTTGAGGTGTTGCTGTGTTGATGTGTTCCTTGTCCTTAGGTGTTATGTGCTTTCAAGTAACTTATGTGTTTATTTATTCTGTGTTTACTTCGTATTTACGTTCAGATGTTATTTGCACATCCTGGTAAAGTTTTGGATACATTGTAATAAAATACTCTTCATATCGACTGAGGTCTCGTGTGCTCACAGGCCGCATAAGACGGAAGACCTTCAGTTAGAGGGAGCCCGTCAGGTTAAGTTAAATTTCGACGTCTGCCTTAGAAATACTACGCTACAAGCACAACCCAATGGCAGACTAGCTTAAGGGGGCCATTTAGCCCCATGTAGGTGTAAGAGTTGTGCGTATGACAAGAAAATAATACAGTACATGATTATATAAGAAAATGGGTCTTTTAGTATTAAGGTGCTTCATATTATTGTATTCACACACACACACACACACACACACACACACACACTGATTTTATTAGGGCACAAAACGTGTGTATGCATTACTCCTCAGACATTGACCGCCTAAACACGCGGAACACCTGAACACGGAACACATGGAACACCTTAGCACACGGAACACTATAACACGGAACATCTGAACACACGGAACACCTAAACACACCGACCACCTAGATACACGGAACACCTGAACACACGGAACACCTTAACACACGGAACGCCTAAACACATGGAACACCTGAATACATGATAACACGGAACACCTAATCTCACGGAGCGCCTGAACACATGGAACACTTGAATACGTGAACACACGGAACACCTAAACACACGGAACGCCTGAATACATAGAACAACTGAACATACGTAACACAACATCTGAGCACACGGAATACTATAACACGGAACACCTGAACACACGGAACACCTGAACACGCGGAACACCTGAACACACAGACTACCTAAATGCAGGGAACGTCTGAACACATGGAACACCTGAATACATGATCACACGGAACACCTAAACACACGGAATGCCTGAATACACAGAACACCTGAACACACGTAACACATGGAACACCTGACCACACGAAATACTATAACACGGAACACTTGTACACACGGAACACCTAAACACACGGGATGCCTGAACACACGGAACACCTGAACACACGGAACACCTGAACACACGAAACACCTGAACGCACGGAACGCATGAATACGCTCAACACCTGAATACACGGAACGCCTAAACACACGGAACTCCTGAACACATGGAACACCTAAACGGACGGAACGCCTGAATACACGGAATACCTGAACACACGGAACGCATGAATACACGGAACACCTGAACACATGGAACGCATGAATACACGGAACACCTGAACACACGGAACAGCTGAACGCACGGAACGCCTGAACATATGCAACATCTAAACACACTGGATGCCTGAACACGCGGAACACCTGAACACACGGAACACCTGAACACACGGAACGCATAAACACACGGAACGCCTGAACACACGGAACACCTGAACACACGGAACGCATAAACACACGGAACGCCTAAACACACGGAACACCTGAACACACGCAAGAGTTGCCTAAGAAGGTCCGTACATGACATATTACCCCCTCAGCACGTAGCTTCTCATGCGGGTTTTTTTATCCAAGGACTGTCATGCAAGCAGCTGCGACCTGCTCCCCTCATGCATCGTCCTTCTCTCTGTGAAGTGACACATTAGACTTCAATTAAAGATCCTCTCCATATGGAAGCTGTTCACACCTCTTGACAGTATTTGACAGTAACCCACCACTGACATGCAAGTACTGTAGCCTCGAGACACACCACTGACCTGCACCTACAGTAACTCACCACTGACCTGCACCTACAGTAGCTCCAGACCTAACACTGACCTGCATCTACAGTTACCCACCACTGACCTGCACCTACTTTTACCCACCACTGACCTGTACCTACAGTAAAACACCACTGACCTGCACCTACAGTAGCCTCCAGACCTACCTCTGACCTGCACCTACAGTGGATGATATTAAAGTTTGTAAAAGATAAGTGTTATCAGTAAGTTACACTCTGGATTGGATTACTTACTACAGTGAATAATTAATGCTGAAGGTAAGAATGTAATTTAGTAATTTCTTAGGCAGTGGATGAAGATTTAAATACTGAGGGAATAATAACGCAGAATTAGCTTGTTCGTCATTAGTTAACGCACCTGTAGTTACCTGAAATTACCAAAAGAAAGTTATTGTGTGGTCTATTTTGAGGTACACGATATAAACAGTGTGAACAGTCGACCCAAAATAACTAATGTTTATGCAACATTAATTAAGGATCTACAATGTAACCTGGAATATAAAATGAACTTTGTAAATATATCCTAACACTTGACACCTGTTTGTTCACGATATTGTTCACTTCATAAAACATTAAAACAAAATATTCATAATAGGTGACATTATTGCTGTCATTTTACCTTGTGTTCCCTTGAAGTGTCTTCCATCATACGTGTCACACCAGAAGGTTTGAGCCCCAGTGAGTGTTTAATAATGACTGCAGGACTAAGACTATAAATCCTTCCTCACTACACAAGGGATTCATGACTGCCTGAGTGAATTCCTCTCACTTCTAAACGATTCTGGTTTTGTCAACGAACTCGTCTCTCTCATTCTCAAGTGCCTCGGAGGTCTTTGACTTTTGGATGAGTGTGACTTGATCTTTCTTTCTCTCCCTCTTACAAGGAAGTCAACTGAGCATCTGGGAGAGTCGTGTTGGTCTGACTTGAATGATTAAAAACAACTTTCCTTTTGATATTTTTGCTTATGAAAGTTTTGATAATTTCCACAATATGGTATTTTGTATTTGTCTCTTAATAGTATTAGTAGAAGTAGTACATGGAGCAGCAGGACTAGAAGTTGTACCTGTAGTCGTAATGATAGTAGTAACAATGGCTAAAGGGAACTATCTACCCTGATAATGACTTGATAGTTTAAAATCCACCTCTTTGTCATTTCTTCCCTTCATATTTTAAATGACGAATAATCCCTAAACTAACCTAACCTAACCTAACATAACCGGAAGTGACTTAACCTAAACTAAACTAACCTAACCTTTCGTTTCTCCAATCACCGGTATGTTACCTGAGGATAATGACCTCACCTGACTCTTGAAGCTCTGATAGATTAAGTGTTACCTGACTGAGAGACAGACACGATACTGTGTTGACTGACTGTACATGTAGGATGGTAGATGTACAGTGGAGGATGAAGGATGTACAGTGGTGGATGAAGGATGTACAGTGGTGGATGAAGGATGTACAGTGGTGGATGAAGGATGCACAGTGGTGGATGAAGAGTGTACACTACAGCACTAGCACTACAGGATGCTGGTGTTGGTAAACTGTACAACGGAAGCATCGCCCTCAAAAATTATTAGGTCATAAAATAGAGTTAAAACTAAAGTGAGAGAGAGAGAGAGAGAGAGAGAGAGAGAGAGACTTACCTGTAACAACATACCTTAATTAAGAAATAAGTCGGTGAAGGTAAGATGATTTATATGAAGAGAAGAGACAGTTCAGGTGTGATTCATTACCTGACGGATACCTGTGGGGTTCATTAAGGCTTCCCCAGGTGTAGAAGATATCATTAGGTGGCACTGATGACCTATCCTATGCCACCCATCTCACACCACACCACACCCACTCCTTACCACCCATGCCATACCACACTACCTACTACACTACACCACACCACACCACACCGGCTTCTCTACCATGCCCAAACGACCCAATTGAGTTCTTGCCTCAAACTAAATGAACGTGTGTCTGTTAAGAGTGGTGGTGGATGGTCCTGGGTGGTGGTGGATGGTACTGGGTGGTGGTGGATGGTCCTGGGTATTGGTGGATGGTCCTGGGTGGTGGTGGATGGTCCTGGATGTTGGTGGATGGTCCTGGGTGTTGATGGATGGTCCTGGGTGGTGGTGGATGGTCCTGGGTGGTGGTGGATGGTCCTGGGTGGTGGTGGATGGTCCTGGGTGGTGGTGGATGGTCCTGGATGTTGGTGGATGGTCCTGGGTGGTGGTGGATGGTCCTGGTGGATGGTCCTGGGTGGTGGATGGTCCTGGGTGGTGGTGGATGGTCCTGGGTGGTGGTGGATGGTCCTGGGTGGTGGTGGATGGTCCTGGGTGGTGGTGGATGGTCCTGGGTGTTGGTGGATGGTCCTGGGTGTTGGTGGATGGTCCTGGGTGGTGGTGGATGGTCCTGGGTGTTAAGGGGATTATTATTATGGGAAAATTGTAGTGTTTAATTAATTTTTATTTATGTCATGGGAAGAATTTAAGTGTTGTTGTTTTTGTTATTGTTTTTGACTGCGTTGTTGTTGTTGAGGTTTTTGTTGTTGTTTTTGTCATTGTTTTTGATGTTGTTGATTATGATGTTTATGTTAATGTTGTTGTTGTTGATGATGTGGCTGTTGTTGTTATTGTTGATGTTGTTAATAATGTTGTTGTTACTATAGGACACTACAACACTCGTCTCCAGTCAGTACCCGAGACTAAACTATTCCAATACCTGTTCTGGGGGGAGTCAAGAGACGCGGTTGGGGGAGTTTATTGTGTGTAGTGGGAGGAAGGGAGGGAGGGGGAGAGAGAGGAAGGGAGGAAGGGTGGGAGGGATGGGGAGAGAGAGGAAGGGAGGAAGAAGAAGAAGAGAGAGAGGGAGATGAAAGAAGGGAGATAAGAAAGGGTGTTTGAATAGTTTCGTGAAAATGAAAAAAGTTGTAAAGAGAAATATCATTGAAGACACTAAAGTTTGGATCAGTCTTGTGGCCGTCCGTGTATGAGAAGAGGCGCGGTGAGGAAAGAGTTGTCATACTCCCTCCGGTATATAAACACGACACGACACGACGACACAAAACAAAACAACAAGACACCGACACGACACCGACACGACACAGTCTGATATCCCTTACGAGTTGTTAAAAATAAAGGTATCTGATCTGTTTCAATAAATTCAATTAGTATAATAAAACACAAAGAAATTTACCCGCTCAAAACTCAAAAATTTCCCTTAAAACTCATAAATTTCCACTAAAACTCACAAATTTCCCCTAAAACTCATAAATTTCCCCTAAAAATCGAAACAATTGAGGGGAAAAAACCGAAAAGCTAAAAATATTTCCCCAGATAAATCCAAACATTAACCTGGAGGGGTAGAAACAGGGACGACATTTGACAGTACTGCAGTGAGCCCCTCAGGACGAAAAAGTTAAGTCATCGTTCTCAAAGGGAAAATAAAATAAGTTTGGCGAATCGTGTGACAAAATTGATTACTAGAGAGACGAGGCTGATCCATGATCCTCAGAACTGTGTAGAGAGAGGGAGAGAGAGACAGAGATGGGGAGAGAGACAGGGAGAGACAGGAAGAGAGAAGGGGAGACAAACATAAACAGACGGAAAGAGAGAAAGAGAGAGACAGAAAGAGAGAGAGAGAGGGAGAGAGAGAAAGCAAATGAGAAATAATGCGGCAGAGAGAGAGACGTAGAGAGAAAGGGAGAGACAAGAGACAAAGAGAAGTAAAAATAAAGAAGATATAGATAGCCATATAGAGAGAAAGCAACCAAGAGAGAGAGAGAGATAGAGAGAGAGATAGAGAGTACACATATGGTTACATTAGCTCTCACGAAGCCCCAAAACACACAGTAAACAGACACTATAAATTACTACACAGACTTCCATAACCTGATCTCTCTCTCTCTCTCTCTCTCTCTCTCTCTCTCTCCTCCTATAAACATGAAGCCAAGACGAAATCTCATCCCTTACCTTTAACCTTCCTACGTAACTCCCAGCCCTCACCGTAACTCTTGACCCTAACCATAACGCCCTGACCCTCGCCGTAACGCCTTGACCCTCACCGTAACGCCCTGACCCTCACCGTAAAGCCCTGACCCTCACCGTAACGCCCTGACCCTCACCGTAACGCCCTGACCTTCACTGTAACGCCCTGACCCTCACTGTCACTCCCCAAGATCCAATTTCCTGGTACAGCAAGAACAGAAGAGGCAAATACAGACCAACCTGCCTTTAATCTTTTTATACACACACACACACACACACACACTCTCTCTCTCTTTCTCTCTCTCTCTCTTGATGAATGTGTGTGGGAGAGTGTTGAAGGAGGGAAGAAAGGAGGAAGAAGAGGAGGAGGAGCAGGAAGAGTAGGAGCAGGAAGATGAGGTCATTGTTGGCAGACCGTGGTCACTAGACTCTTGAAGACTGTGTACCCTGATATTGGTGAATGAATAGTAATAGTCCTGGTGAAACGTACAGACCAACATACAAAACATCAACACGATAAAATAAACAAAAACGATCCCCCCTAAAAAATACGACCCCCACAACGACGACCCCCCTAAAAAAAACGACCCCCCAACGAAACGACCCCCCTAAAAAAAACGACCCCCCAAAAAACGACCCATCCGAAAACGACCCCCAAAAAACGACCCCCCAAAATACGACCCCCAATAAACGACCCTCCCTAAAAATACGTAAACGAGATGAATAAAATTAGAATAAAAAAGAAAACAACAGAGAATAATTTAAGACCCTCGCCGGTGTTAAGAGGCAGGTGAGCTACCTAAAAGGTGAACACAGGTGAGCACAGGTGAACACAGATGAGAGAATGATTATATTGGTGAGAGAGACGTGAGGAAGAAAGGTAGAATGATTATAAAAGATAGTTAGGATACGTTACAATGGTTGTTGAGTTGGAGAACTGGTGTTTATTGCGTTGGGGAGAATGATGAGGTGCTAGAATGATCACAAGTCAGGAGTAGAATGATGTTTGTTTTTTGTTTTTTTACGGGGATTAACCCACCCGGGCACAGGTCACTGACCCACATCGGGGCCTGGGGGGCGAAAATGTAATAATAATAATAATAATAATAATAATAATAATAATAATAATAATAATAATAATAATAATAATAAAGAAATACAAAAATGAAAAAAAGATCAAGAGTGAGAAACAATATATGTATGTTGTGTTGTCCAAGTAAGAGAAACACTTGAAACCCTGCAATTGTGTGTAAATGAGGTAGAAAGTCAGATGAGCAACCTGGGACTTGGTCACATATGACAGCAGAGTCTACCATTACATAACACATTATGCTTCCAATATCTTCCCAAGCGGTAGTACCTCCCTGTTTGGTAGCTGTCTGGTACTAGAATGATCACAAGTCAAGAATAAATTGACCAAAAGTGAAGTTAGAATGGCGAATGATTAGGGGTTAGAATGATGAAAAATAAGCTAGTGTTAAAGATATACGAGTCAGAATGACAAAATAATTAAAGGGAGAATGATCAAAGACATATTAGAATGACCAAAGCTAAAAGTGAGAACGTCTTTGGCATCAATAATGGCATTGATAGAGAAGGAAGGCTTGTGGCACTCTGAGACGTACTGAGAGTGGCAGACACAGACCTACGAGTATATAGAGTGGCAGACACAACACCTGGGGAAAAAATGGCAGATTTCCTCTTGACTTAAATACGCTCGACATGTGAGAAGTGACGCAAGATTGATTAAACAAGTGAAAAGGTGACGAACTACATCCTTGCCAGAGAGAGAGAGAGAGAGAGAGAGAGGATTTGGTGTAAACATCTTTATACTTCTTGAAGGATGTGGTTTTGAGGGAGGAGGAGGAGATGAATTATAGGGGAGGGAAAAGGAGAAGAGAGTTTTGGAGAGGGAGGAGATTTATGGAGAGGGAGGAAGAGGAGGGAGAGGGAGAGTTATGATGAGGGAGGAGGAGGAGAGGAGTTACGGGGAGCTAAAAGAATGTTTTGGTGAGGAAGAGGTTCTTACATCACTATAAACTGACACACACACACACACACGACGATGGTACTCCATAGGCTCATGGACGTGTTAGCAACCACCACCGGACTGAATTGAATGCATTTTGTTACAGACAGCGGCTAGTTTGTTGTGCACCCTATACTCCTCCTGTGGGCGGCAGCACAAAAAAGTTTACAGAATAGAGGTCACTTAATGGTGTGTATAACAGTCCCCCGTGGTCAGGATTATTATGCCATTAAATGCTACGAGGTATTTCCAGTATATTGTTTGTTTACTTGTGGACAAAGAAGTTGACTCCATACCCGTGTGAGGGGGCATACTGCAGTGTGAGGCATACTTTATATATATTGTTATTCACATCTTCATGAAAGGCATTCAAGCACATTACAGTGTCTGTCACAAAAAGGTTCTATCTTCACACAGTCGAGGACGTAGTGCTAGAGTGTGTGGCCATATGTCTGGCCACACACCTAACATTAAGTCTTGTTCACATCTGCCTGAGGGACATACTGCCAGAGGTACTTATATCCTAACCTTAGTCTAGCGATTACAACATCTTGTGATCTTGATACTTGCCCCATATACATGTTTCACTTGATACATCTCACCATGGTAAACAGTGGATTGACTAGTTCCTGTTTCCAATTGTCTACTGTCTTCTAATTAATCAGCAAGTTATTTCCTGATTACAGTTTTAAGGGTTCCTATTGGTGACAGCTTAAGCCTAGGGCGTCAAGTGCAAGTAGTGAAGATAAGGCGTCAGTGATGATGATACGGTCAGCGGTATTGTCTTAAGTCTTGTGGCCCCGAGTCTGGCAACTAATTCAATTTCTTCCATTGATTTTAACTCCTTCTATATTGTCATTAGGTTGAGTCACACTGAGAGCCCTTTCTGCCTTCTCACACACGTCTTTAGAGAGCCATCAGTGTAGATGGTCTATGTGATGTAATTTTCAATAGGTAGGTTGAGTATGTGTTCAAGAGCTCTCACTGGCGGTGTGTTGGAGAGAAGGACTGTGTATTATTAGTCGCTTGGCCTGGTATGTGGGTGACAGGTAAGTGCTGTTATGTCTCAAACTTTGTAATGTTTCTTTACTCTGAACATCCTCATATGTGTAGCTGTAAATTGTATCCATTTAGATTCACCAGTTATATGACCGCCGGGGGGGGGGGTTACTTGTCCGGCCGTCATGGTGGATGTGTAGATTATTTTAATATTTTTTTTAGCTTTGTATTTCAAATTATCTTATGTTTTTTTCCTCAAAGTAAATCCAAATATAATGTTGATCTCACGAATTCTTCCGATGACGTCACTGAATGTTGGAAAGTTTAAAAGCTATTATTATTAACAGACGAGATTAACTTGTTATTGTTGTTTGTAAAATATTAAAACCGTGCTGTGTTGTGTTGTGTTGTGTTGTGGTCTTTAGCCCACCTTCAGCAGTACCTTGGGTGGCGTATTATTTTCTGCATGATATTATCAAAGGTAGGGTTTACATAACTCTTTCGTTATGTAGCTTCACTTGGTACACTTTCCTTGGTGTATTTCTCTAGAAATCTCTTCAGAGATTTATTTTCCACCTTCCATAAAGGAATACAGCATCGATGAACGGCTGCACAAGTCCATTGAAAACCAAGCTTGTCGACTGGAAGCTGCTGTGTATGTTGAGAGAAGGCATGTCTTCTTTCCACAATCTTTTCGAGAAGCATTTGTTTTATGTTTAGATGTGATGTCTCTAACTGCTGAGAAACAAAGTACTTCTTCTCATATTTTTTTTTCGATTTTTCATGCGCCAGGCGTATTGAGCCAGGAATAGGTATATATTGTAAAAAAATAAAATAAAAGTCTTTCCTCCATACAGTCGTACTAATTGCAGGAAACTATTTTTTTCGTTCCTTTTTAATTACAAACAAAAGACTTAAATAAGGCATTATGGGCGTAATTCAATGAAATGGCTGTATTTCACTCTGATGAGAGGATTGGGACTCAGGCACAGAGCTCGGTGAAGTTGAATGTGAGTCGAGCATTCGTGAGGAAGTTGATGCCAAGAATTACACCATAGTTGTTATCATTAGCGACGTAAAAAGGTGCCCAGTTAGTGTTACCCATGTAGGTGATGGGGACAGGGGACACGTATCCGAGCACCTTATCCTGCCCCGTTACCGTGTTGCACTCGCGGACACACTCTGATGGTCGGTAGTAGAGGTGCAGCTGTTGCGCGTATTCGGGTGTTATGTAACAGTAGGTACAGCCTGTGTCCAGCAGGCATGAAACAGTCTGGTTTCGGATTTTACATGTGGCTGCTAAAGGGGTTATGGGCTTGAGAAGGTGTTTGGAGGGTGCCAGTAGGGTAAGAGTGGGGTTTTTGGTAGACAGGTCCAAGACGGACTGACTTAACACATCCATGCCCAACACAAATGGCGCGCCTTTCCTCGCCACAATCAAAGAAGGCCGGAGTTTATATGCACCGAGCTGTACCTTCATTTCCAGCCGACCATAAACTCCATTTTTCGTTGGCCCACTTCCGGTATCGACCGAAAACTTTTCACGGTCCACTATATAGTCCTGAAGTCCAGCAGAGATGACAAAATCTAACGGTATAACTGATACATTGGAACCACTGTCGAGGCAGAAGGTGGCTTTCAGGCGACGCTTTGTTTGGTTCTGTTCATCTACATCGTAAAGGTATCCCGAAACCAACAACTCCCGAGGACACCGACTGTAGGTGACAGACACTGGATATGAGGTCTTTTCCATTTTTGTTAAATATAGTAAATTGTTTTCAAGATCA
>NW_024722743.1:0-18033 GCF_018991925.1 Homarus americanus | reverse complement strand
CGGTCACTAAGGTGTGTCGTGTTCCCTCTCCCCCCCCCACACCCCCACACCCTGTCAGTTACTGTGACTCCCCAAAACCTCACGCTGTTGCTTGTTACTGGTACCAGGCTCTTGATAGTAATGTCAGATGCTCCTTGCTTTATTTTCATATCAATAAGGCTTATTACTCTCTCTCTCTCTCTCTCTCTACTACCACCACGTGATGGTCGGAATCCACAACAAATACTGGATTCTCTGTTCCTTTAATGTGTTATTCGTCTTTTCTTACTGATGTGAAGGATGTGTTGTGTTGTAGCTCCGTTATTGGTTCAGGGTCCTCATGGTATCACTCTAGTTTAATATCTGTCTCGCTTCCCATCATATAGAGTCACTCGTCACCAGCATCTTCTAACTGTCCGTCCCACCACTTAGCATCACCCATCTCCAGCCTGTTCTAACTGTCCGTCCCATCACTTAGCATCACCCATCACCAGTCTGTTCTAACTGTCCGCCCCACCACTTAGCATCACCCATCTCCAGCCTGTTCTAACTGTCCGTCCCATCACTTAGCATCACCCATCACCAGCCTGTTCTAACTGTCCGTCCCATCACTTAGCATCACCCATCACCAGCCTGTTCTAACTGTCCGTCCCATCACTTAGCATCACCCATCACCAGCCTGTTCTAACTGTCCGTCCCACCACTTAGCTTCACCCATCACCAGCCTGTTCTAACTGTCCGTCCCATCACTTAGCTTCACCCATCTCCAGCCTGTTCTAACTGTCCGTTTCGTAAACCACACGACGTCTGGCTCTCCTAGATATGCTGATTGACAACGTGAAGGTATGTCAGTCAGTGTGAGTTAAGGAGAGTGACTTCTGTAGTGGGGAAGGAGTGAGTTAAGATTGAGTTTAGGCCTCAGTTCTTAATAGGCCCCGATCCATTAGGTGTGGGGCCCATTTGACGAGCCACCAATAATTTAGTAGTGCGGTAGTGAGAACGTCATCACCTCTCACAGTTGCAGCAGTAGAGACGACATAAGGGAAGTGTGTTGACATAGTCTGTCGTGTTATTCACCCAAGCGATACACCCGGGTCACACAACAATGTTTCTTATTTGATTACAGTACCCAATATTTTCGTCCCCCCCAACACATTGCCCTAACATCTATCATGGTTATTACCCTCCCACACATCCCCTTACATAAACCTCGACTACCCTCACACATCCAGTCTCCCCACATATACACTCCCCCCTCACACACACACACTTCATAACTCGTAGTTAACCTGTGTAGTCACTCCTTGTCTATCTCACTTTAGTACCGTAACTGTTCTGAAACTGTTAAAAGACCCAGTCCTCCTTGTCATCATATACAAGTAATATTATTTACCACTAATATTACTTGTGTATTTCTTGACAACAAAGTGACCCACTCATCTCTGTTTTGTTTTATTTTCAGTTTTTTGCCTGCCATATTTTTCAATAAACCGTTAATTATTATTACTACTACACACTTCCAACGTTTCCCGACACCCACAATCTGACACTGTCCAGTTTATCCTATGTTGTTTTTACGTGTTTTTCTCTATACGAAAAACTATAATAAATACTAAATTGCTGTTATTAATAACTTATATACTGCAGTTATATGTTATGGGAGGGTAGTGTGGAGCGATGGTGAGGCGCGGTGGGGGTGGTTGTGGGAACAGGGGCAGTGTAGAGGGTCGCCATCAGTAGCCAACACACACACACACGTCACACATGCCAGTCACCACTACCGCCACCACCAACCACACACTAGTACACACCTTCCTCATATCGCAACACCATCATCATCTTCATCATGTCATATGTGATTACACGCGGTGCCAGCCAATCACAGTCGCCTCTTTTTATCATCTTCCTTCCTCGCCCAATCACACGCGAGAGTGGGAATGGCGCGTTTTTTAACAATCCCAAAACCCGCCCCTTTCCTGGATGTGGTGTAATTATTGGAGGCCAGCGGTAATGCGCGGCGCCCCATTGGTTGAGGCTGCAGCTGCCGGGTTATTCAGGTAATAGGAAGGTCCTTATAAAGAAGTCGGAACGTGATTTATCGGCGAGTGTGTGGGAGCCATGGGGGAGGACGTGTGTGTCTCCTCCTCCATTTAGTGAAGTTTCTCTCTTACATTGTATTATCACACCACCTGAATGATCCCCTTCACACATAACTCACCAAGTCTTGTGTTTTATTAGTTAGTGATGATGTGATAATATTTTTGAGGCGTATATGATAAGTGTGTTTGGTAGTGCATTCTAAACCTCCATTACATAAGTGGGTGTGTGGGATACCACCGTCCACCCCAACCTTCTTCACTACCTCCCCCTATACACTCCTTCCCCTCCCTTCACCCCCTCCCCTTCTCTCCATCTCCCCCTCCCCCACCACCTCCTCTAACCCTTACCCTTAGCGGTGAAAAATCCCTCATTGTGGCTCCAAATCTTTTAAAATGGCAAAGAAAAACCTTTTCCCATGAGGCGGACGGACGGGTGGAGGAGCCATAAGAGCTTTCCTGAAATTCGTTATGATTTTCTCGGCTAGTCCATCCCTCGGGCCACGGCGGTTTCTACAGGGTTTTCTCAGGGACTCTCTCCGGTTTCTGCGAGTGTTCCCAGGGCTGAGGTATTTACAGGTCGAGACGTTTTGTGACTGTTAACTGTCTGGGAGGGAAGGAGGGGTGACGGATGCCGAGGCTTTGTTGTGTCCCCTTCCGCCCCGACATGTCACCTGAGACCCGCCAGCCAGTTACGACAGGACTGTGTGACCGTTGCTATTATCATCACCACTACTACTGCCATCACTACCACCACCATTTCTGTGACTACCACCACGTATCACCACTCACCACCACGTCATCTGCACCACTTATAATCACCACTAATACTACTACTAACGTGACCACTGCTGTTATCACCACCACCACCACCACCACCACCAACACTGAAACTTGTTACTGTTCGCTTTGTGTCCATTCCTCTCCCCTCCCCTTCTCTGTCTTTCTTCCATCTTCTTTCTCTTCTCTCCTCTTTCTCCTCCTTCTTTCTTCCTTCTCACTTTCCTCCTACTCCTTATCTTCTTCCTTCTCCTTCCTCCGCCTCTTCTTCTTTCTCTTCCCCTTTACGTCCCTCCTCTTCTTCCTCCTCTTCTCCTCCTCCTCCCCCTCCTTCCCTCCCCCTCCTCCCTCCTCCTCCCCCCCTCCTCCCCCACTCCTCCTTTCCCTCCCCACTCCTTCCTCCTCCTCCTTCCTCCCCCTCCTCCTCCTTCCTCCTCCTTCCCTCCTCCTCCTCCCCCTCCTCCCTCCTCCTTCCCCTCCTCCCTCCTTCCTCCTCCCCACTCCTTCCTCCTCCTCCTCCTCCTTCCTCCTCCTTCCCTTCCCTCCCCTCCTCTTCCTCCCTCCTCCCTCCTTCTCCCCTCCTCCCTCTCCTCCCACCCTATTTTCCTCCTCCCCTCCTCCCCCTCCCTCCTCCCCCTCCTCCTCCTCCCTTCCCCTCCCTCCTCTTCCCCCTCCCTCCTCTTCCCCCTCCCCCCTTCCTCCTCCTCACCCAGGGAGAGATGGACGAGAGATACAAGTCGTGTAATATCCGCTGAGGACGCTGCTAGTGACGTCATCATCTCAGGCCTGGCCTGGCGTGGACTTGGAGCCTATACCTATAGTCTTAGTAGCCCCATTGCTTACATTGCCCCGTAGCCCGTCCTCGACAAGCTATACCTGATTTATGGGTTCATCGTGTAGCCCCCTTCCCTCCCTCCCTCCCTCCCTCCCTCTCTCAGTAGTGGCTGTATAAGAAACGTGTAAAATACTCCAGCTATATAGTAAACGTGTTCGTATGTATAGCCTCAGTTGTGCTACACGATGAAAGACTACTAGACGATGGCAGGTCTGTGGCACCTTGGGGAGTCTAGCCAGTTACACCAAGTTACCTCCGTGAATTTCCGCCTTTATTTAGTTGTGGTCGTATTCTTTAAGACGCTAGTTGTTAACATTTAGGTGAGAATAAGTAAATATTATCAAAACATCATTGAAAAACTCATAAGTGACTTTGTAATATAATTCAGTCGAGATAATAATATAAACACGAACGGCTGGTCAAGCTCAGAGCTGTCCAGGGGTCATCTGGCCCTCCGGGTCGAGGTTGATCGGTGTTTTTTTTTCTTTTTTCTTTTAATTGTTTCAATATGTGTTAAAGTCATTACTGTGTTAACAATATTGTATAAAAGACAAAGAACATCTAAATATACGTATTTAGTTTCAGGGTTTAATTAGTTATTTATTACTATGATATTTGTTTTCCTCTCATGTGTACAGTTTAAGTCTTTACTGTTGTTTTAAGTAACTTTAGATTCAGTTGTTTTTCTCCCAAACTTATGTTGACATTTACATTGTTTAGAATATATCATATAACGCGTCATGATCATCCTGTGTTTATAAAGATAAGAGTTAAGTAATATTCCTTAAGGTTAAGTTACTTAAACTATTCACGTGGACCTAATATGATGACCTACATGGTCACCTATGGCCAGTGTGTGTGTCCACTAAGTAGGGGTAAAGGAATACTTTTTATTGTTATAATAATGTAAATTAATTTACACATAATAATATTATCACTGTTTCATATAAGACGTCATTTACAATCATAAGATATTCAAATATACCTAAAGCAGTTACGTTACGTTACGTTACGTTACGTTATGTTTTGTATAAAGCTTTTCATTTGTATGTATTACTGTAAGGAAAAAATGACAATAAGTGTTAAATTTAATACAAATGTAAACTAAAGTGTAAAAAAATCAGAAGGAAAAATGACAATAAAAATTGGATTGTCGGCCATTAACTTGGTAACACCTTTTGTATTAACCGATACGTGATGCCTTAATGAGCCTTAAGACACTGGTGCCGTTCTTACTGTAAGGCTGCTATAATTCTCTGACGCTGTTGTACACAACCGACTTAGTTGTTCCCACGGGTGTAGAGATGAACCAATGGCCTCCAGGCTGCTGGCACGAGGAACAACATTGATGGCCATTAAAAATTTAGATTGTTTGGGCCGAAATACTTTTACTTACGAAACACTGCTAGCATGTATTGGCAAGGGCAGCCCGGAACCGTCAGGAACTCCGCCGATTGGATCCCATAGGCCACCCTTCTTCGCCAATCTCCTTAGGTGCTGAAGCAACTGAGGGTCTTCAGGACTCCACCGAGAGGGCCAGAACAGCCGTCCTCACGCCCCCAAGGAGTGATGCTAGCGAAGGTCCCGCTGGACCCCCGAGTAAAGTTGAGACTTTTCCTCTATTTCTCTTTAAGACAGAGAGGCAACACTGGCTAGTGACGCTAAGAGTATCTACTGTCATATCTTGATATATTATTACTTATTTTAAAGTGGCGTCCACAACACACCGAGACTTTGGTGTTTGTTTCTGTGAGTTAAGGAGATACAGCGAGTCAACCTGAGACGTTAGTCAGCTGGTGCACATATTCTTCACATTTTTTTTTTACGGGATTAGTCAGGTCACAGGTCAATGACCCACATCAGGGCCTGGGGGGCGAAAATATAATAATAATAATAATAATAATAATAATAATAATAATAATAATAATAATAATAATAATAATAATAATAGAGAGAAACATTATATGTATGTTGTGTTGTCAAAGTAAAAGAAACAATTGTGACCTGCAATTGTGTAAAAATGAGGCAGAAAGTCAATAAGAAGTGTGACGTAGTTGTTTCATATTTATATACAGTCATCATAATGAAGTGATGATCTTCACGGCCAGGAGGAGTTGTGCTGAAAGCCCGACGGTGTATTCAGTGTCTTCCAGGAGCAGTATGATAGTGTGTAAGTTGGTGGATGATAAAGTGGCAACACACTGTAGGAGCCTCCTGAGGGATCCTCCACGTAATAAATGGTGAGTTATTGACGTGGGTCTTGTGTGTGTGTGTGTGTGTGTGTGTGACCTGTGGTGAAATGGTCAGCATCCTGCCCGAGTTCGATCCTCGGGCAGGGTGAAACTATGGGCAAGTTTCTTTACGCCATTTGCCTCTGTCTACCCAGCAGTAATTGGTACTCTGGATGTTAATCGATTTGCTGATCGTGTTCCGGGGTAATGGTTAGCCAGTGCAGTTGGCGAGCTGTCCAGTCTTCTCGGACTATTCCTTGACACTGGGTCATGCAGCTCGTTAACTTAGGGTGAGGTTGTTGTGTTGGCGACAGCTTCTACACTTTAACAAATTCACGCCTAGGAGGCCCTTGGGCCGGCCATCCTCGATTTCGAGGGGCTTCCATTATTATGTGTGTGTGTGCTATATAATCCACTATGGATGTGGTAATCATTATTTTACTTGGACTGATGGATGACACGTAGGAGTGGATGTCGTCGCTCTATATGCGCCGGATGAATGTTGGAGGAGGTGACGACGGGTAGCATGAATAAGCTGGTTTACATTCTACCTTACCTATCATGTCTATGGCGACTGTATCCTGCCTACTGTTCGTATCGCGGCGATAGCATGCCAGGTTCGTATAATCTAGCATGGAATGGCGTACAAATATAGAGATGAACATTTAATATACGATATAATGGACGTTACTAGTGAGCTTTGGGTATTACAAGTGGCTGGTACAGGTCGATGGTGATAGTATAGTCAGTAACCATAATTACTGGCCCATCCACAGGTCGAGCGTAGTGTGGGTAGAGGTCCTTGTGGACAGCGGCTCACACAGTAGCAACTCACACACCAACACAGCATAAGACCCTTGAATACTTATCACCAGTCGTTCAGGTCATACCTCCTTTTACTCTGAATATAAGGTAACTTTTACTACTCCCACTAACGTGAAATAAATAAATTATAATTTATGTCTACTGGAGCAGTAACATGTCCACTACCCACCAGTAAAAGGACACAGCATCAATTTGGGAATATGTCTGAGGCCAACGCAGGAGTATCTGGTGATGTCCCGCACTACATGATCTTGTCAGGGCCACAGTACAGCAGCAGGCCAAGTCTCATGCTATATGTTAACAGATATAGTCCTCTGATACACTGAACACACCGTCGGGCTGTCAGTACCACTCCTCCTGGCCGTGAAGCTTATCACCTCATTAGCTGCCTGTTTATAAATATTAAACTATGAAACATCTACACCACACCTCTAACCAGTGGTAATTAATGTTAATATTACTTATACCATAATGTGAAGCATCCGGCAATAAGTTACTAGGGACTACAAGCCTTATAACATTACATGAATTACTGGGGACTATATGCCTATATACTTTATATAAGTTACTTAGGACTATATAACTATAACATTAGTTTATATCTCCCACCCAGCGAGGATAATAGAAATAATGAAATATGAGTACTTGTGATCGTAATTCAAAACTTGTGCACCAGCTGACTAACGTCTCAGGTTGACTCACTGTATCTCCTTAACTCACAGAAACAAACACCAAAGTCTCGGTGTGTTGTGGACGCCACTTTAAAATAAGTAATAATATATCAAGATATGACAGTAGATACTCTTAGCGTCACTAGTCAGTGTTGCCTCTCTGTCTTAAAGAGAAATAGAGGAAAAGTCTCAACCTTACTCGGGGGTCCAGCGGGACCTTCGCTAGCATCACTCCTTGGGGGCGTGAGGACGGCTGTTCTGGCCCTCTCGGCGGAGTCCTGAAGACCCTCAGTTGCCTCAGCACCTAAGGAGATTGGCGAAGAAGGGTGGCCTATGGGATCCAATCGGCGGAGTTCCTGACGGTTCCGGGCTGCCCTTGCCAATACATGCTAGCAGTGTTTCGTAAGTAACAGTATTTCGGCCTAAACAATCTAAATTTTTAATGGCCATCAATGTTGTTCCTCGTGCCAGCAGCCGGTCCCAGGATCACTTGTTACTATCTATACCACTTACAGATTGATCATAATTTCATAATTGAAAGAAAATTAACTTCTACTACGCCTCAGGATTCACTTCCCTTAAGGATGACGTTGCATTAAGACACATAAAAATCACTACTTTGTATTATAATAATAAGCCACCTTTTATTGTCTGTTGTCACTCTTAGTTGTTAATGGCACCTGACACCTTATTAGTACAGCAGTCTGATATGATGAATTACCTGTAGGGGTCATAAATATGCCCGGCTCTACAGTGTATAGCATCATGACTTGTTTTATTTGTAAATGGGATATTCCTCGATGTATGTGGATAAAATTAGGAACTTGTATTATATGAACTAATGAACAAATTCTCATCTTTCAGTTTTTGTAATATAAACAATGAGATTCCTTAGACTAGGTACAAGTAAAATATAAAATATTTTCCTCTCCTTTTGTACGATTGTATATATCAATTGAATATTCAAACGCGTTATGTTATGAGCAACGATAGCCTACTGTTTCACGGACAATAATTTGACTTAAATACAATAATTTAAAATATGGGATTTTCAACAGTCTATTGATTACTGAACCGTGTATATCAAGTTATCTCAAGAACCTAGAGTATGGCGCCTCCCTCACTACTCTCTGAAACAGCTTCAGTAAGTAAGGCTGAAGTTCAGATGCTAACTGTCGAGAGTTCTGTATAGTATTGTACATTAAGCTGTCGTTTGCACACACATTAATTTTGTTTTGCTAACTATCAGTATGTAATTTCAACCTAACCTAATTATCAATGAGTTATTTAACCTAACCTAATATAACCTAAACTACTTATGCCAACCCAACATAACCTAAGAAATCGACCCAACAAAACTATCATGAAATAATTCAACCAAACCTAACCTAACCTAAGCTCATATTTGTCTCCGGCTGAAGTATACCTGACCACCTTTATGTCGTCCCATTAGGAAGCTGATGAGTCTGTGTTATATTTGTTCCTCATTACAAAACGAAATAAATCTTTAAATAATGTTACAGCGGACGACACACACCTATTGCTGTGTTTGGTGACGCGTTGGTTAATGGTGACATGTTGGTTAATGTTGACGCGTAGGTTAATGGTGACGTGTAGCATAAGAGTAAAGTGCTAGTTAATGGTGATGTGTTGGTTAATGGTGACGTGTTGGTTTATGTTGACCTGTAGGTTAATGGTGACGTGTAGGTTAATGGTGACGCGTTGGTTAATGGTGACATGTTGGTTAATGGTGACATGTTGGTTAATGTTGACGCGTAGGTTAATGGTGACGTGTAGGTTAATGGTGACGTGTAGCATAAGAGTAAAGTGCTAGTTAATGGTGACGCGTTGGTTAATGGTGACATGTTGGTTAATGTTGACGCGTAGGTTAATGGTGACGTGTAGCATAAGAGTAAAGTGCTAGTTAATGGTGATGTGTTGGTTAATGGTGACGTGTTGGTTTATGTTGACCTGTTAGTTAATGGTGACGTGTTAGTTAATGGTAACGCCTTGGTTAATCGTGACGAGTTGATGGTTAATGGTGACGTGCTGGCTAATGATGACGTGTTGGTTAATGGTCTCCCCACTTCATTTTGCTAAGGGTCAAGACTCGTGTTCCTGCCTCACTTCCAACCTACACCGCCTTACTCACCCCTCTGGCAGGTAACACACTCTGGTCCCACAACCCTCTGGCAGGTAACACACTCTGGTCCCACAACCCTCTGGCAGGTAACACACTCTGGTCCCACAACCCTCTGGCAGGTAACACACTCTGGTCCCACAACCCTCTGGTAGGTAAAAAAATAATAACACTTAGTTGATATTTGTTAATGTTAGGTTAAGTTAGTTTAAGTTTTCTATTTCACAATTCATTAATACCTAATATGATGAAGTACATGATCACCAATGGCCAGTTAGAAGCTTAAAATAATACATAGAAGTTATCGATATTAGGCAATTATCCCTGTTTAGTTTAAGCTTTTACAAATCATTAATCGTTTTTGTCAAATAGAGATAACTTTTTGGTTTTATTATTACAACTTAATATTAATTCGTATATTTTAAGATTTTGTATATTTCTTTTCAGCCCTTGCTTACTGCCATATGATGTTTAATTTATACTTTAAATAGGTTAGGTTAGGTTTGGTCAGGTCAGGTTACATTTTGTATGAAGATATTCATTTATTTGTACACCCTCCTACACTCATTTTCGTCTCCTAACTTCGTCTAACAGTAACGTATAAAAGTTTCTGACCTGAAATGTATCGCCAAACTCCTTTAAGTTTGTCCCTGTGAAAGTTTCTAGCGACGAGGAATAAGTTTCAGAATATATCACTTGTGGGGGTACTGGTGTAACATTAATCGGGCACTTTTTTTCTACGAGAGGCGTATAAATACTTCTGATCAGGGAAGTTATTATAAAATTTCTCAGGCTTAGCGAAGTAGAAGTTTATGTACTGAAGAACTTTTGAACTTGTCAGGACGCAAGAGAGGGAGGTATGTGTGTGTGGGTGTGACTATGTAATTTTCCTGTATGTATTTACGCATGTGCACTCATGTATATTTGAACACCTGAGATTATGTAGTGTTACTCTATACACTCGGGCAATAACATCATCCAGTAAGAGCCTTCACTAAGACTCACTGTATGATAGACTTTGATCCACACACTGTATCAGCAAATGTATTTATATGTTGATCCTGGACGGCTACGAGCCACCAGCGACCCTAAATCATATGGCCATTAAAAGTGTAATTTGTACACAGTAAACAGTCTAGTAAACTTTATTGAATGGACACCAAGTTTACCGTAATCATTCGTTTGAAGCCCATTGAGTAGATCAGTGCACTTACATGTCTCTATAAGATAACTTAATAGGTTCTCTAAGACACAAACTTCTAGATGGAGTGTGTGTGTTATATGTGTTTAACCCCATGTACCAGTGTTGAGTTTAATGGATCACTGTTCCTGGAATGTATTTTGTTTTTACTGTAAAGCTGAAGTTTGTTTCCATACTATCAGATATTTTATTTCCTTAATCTTGATCATTCCTTTTGCCAAATAAGTACATTGCGTCATCTACATAAATTGTGAAAGCTTCTGTAAACACGTTATTTTTCTATATATTTGCCTGGGATAGTATTAGCGCCAAGTTATTATTAATTTGTGTAGATCAGTACACTTTTAATATAAAAAATCCGCTGGTGCATTTATTATTTTCTTATGGCAAGGGTAAGGTACATATTTGTAACTTTGTGGATTATGTAGTTAACTATGTTTGAGACATTAGTGCTTTACACCATGAAGTAGGTACAGCACATCATAAAACTTAAGCTTTCAGAAATAAAAAAAAAAGACCTCCTTCCCTGCTGCCTTACACATACTGTGGCTCTAACTCTCCTGTCCGTTGTGATTTTCCACCCTGTCCGACCCTCCACTGTGTCAGCTGACGTGTTCAAACTAAAGCACGTCGGTTTCCGCAGTTACAGACATCATCAAAATCTAACCATCTATATTCTTCATCACTTCAAACCTCATAGTTTTCAATTCAATTAGTTTCAATGATAAATTATAATTAAACCCTTTCTGCCAAGGAGTATAATTAAATTAAAAATATCGCAAAAGTTTCCAAACGAACACTGGCGCACAACCCTGGCGCCCACAACTTATAGCATCCACACCGATACCTTTTCCCGGGCTACCTACCTCTTCTCCCTAGCTTATATCCTCACCAGGCAGGAGTCCTCCTCTCCCTACTACACCATAACTTCATAACCCAGGTATGTAATGTATCCTCGCTGGCACCAGAATAGGAAGCCCATGTTATTCTCCGTTAACCTCACAACTTGCCGAAACTCTAGCAGTCAGTCTCAGTGCGGTTATTCGGGCGACCAGACCACACACATGCCACCGGCCGCCCAGCACCTGCAGGAAGAGCTATAAGGGACGGAGGCAGTGAAACTCACTCTCAGGACTGTACAACACCCCCGGGGAGAGAGGCAGAGTTTTAACCCTCACCCAGAACAGCTTACGTTTCTCCACGAATCAGATTTAGTTAGACAGCAGTAATGTGTAACACCTGGAGTTATTGTTATTATCAATTAGTTTAGAGTGTAATAACAGTAATTACAATTAACATGTATGCTTTAGAGAAACATTCTGTGTAGGACAGTAAATTAATAGTTGCCATTGAAACCTGTACATATAATTGTTAATATTCCCCTCGAAAAATATTAAATCACTGTACCGACATGTTTGATTGGTTGATTGAAATAGACATGTCGTAATGGTCGCACAGTTAATTATTGGTATTTGGTAATTCTTAGGAACTTATGAGTATATGTCATAATAATTTTCAATGGGATTAAAATAAGGTTTCACAAATATTTTAATATTCAGGCGGTAGATATCTTTTAAGAGGTCTGGGTTTGAGAGGAGTGCATGGTGGTGGTCTCAGTGGGTCTGGGTATCACAAGCTGTACGTCTGTTTGGTCCGGAATTTTAATTTATAATCATGGTAATGTAAATCCGTTGGTAGTTAGTACGTACAGTATATACCCATACTAGTTGGTAAATATTTCCGCTATTTTTTTTTAATAACACTAAACCTCCAGCCATCCATTAACTTGAAAATAGTCATAGTTGTATAAACACGACCAAAAGAATATCCTATTTCAAGTTTAGCCACTCAAGTGCTACCTGGGCGGGCAAGTCCTTAGATGATTCATAAATGTTAAAATTGATCTTGAAATCTCGATCTCGGGGAAAAAAATAGATTTCTTGCTCAAGTAAAGTATGAGGAGTCACCCAAGACCTTAGCCTAATTCTCTGGTAACACATAAGTAAACACACTAACGATAACGTTAAGGTAAAAAAAATGTTACTCTCATATTTTAAGTAAATTTACTTTTTCTACTCCTTTAGGATCAAATATATGTAAACATTCAAAGCCCGGAATAGAGGCAACCAACTGTCATCTTGTCAGTCTAAGATATCTGTTTTCAAATAGGGATTCAATTTTTGTTTTGTAAAGAAAAAATACTTATACGTTATTTAGTATTTCCTGATGAGCCCTTTAGTTTTAGGTTACATTAAAACAATTTACGGATTATATTTGATATATTTTAATAGAACTTTATCTTTGTATATTAATCTTCGTAACACGTACAGATGTTTCATGGTAGTGATAATTTTAGTCTAAGTAAAATATCACGTGAAACAGCATCTATTAAGCGATTACTCCACAATACAGATTTATCTCTACACGGTCATTATTCCCTTATCAAACTGGTGTTTTATTATGGGTACGGGTTACTCCACCCACTAGTTAACGAGGGCATAATAAAGTTAAAACCTATAGAAGCTCGCCTGATGCTCAGTACATTCCGTGTTGTTGTAGCTAATGGTAATAATTTAACAAGATAAAGTCACTTAAGGCCGATGACCTGAATTAATCCAAATTTAAGTGTATTTCAAATGGGAAATAATATACAGGCATCCTTAACCATGGAAATTAGAAGCTGTTTTGATGAGTAGTCCAGACCAGGTGTGTCCGTCACTGATGGCCTTATAGGTGATGGGAGGTTCGCCCACATGCACATCAGTCAAAATGAAACTCACTGCGTGTACCGGATAGTTCCTCTCCATAATGATTTTTTTAAGTACGTGTGTGTTAGTAATCGCGAAGTTAGTCTCATCATGTATACTTCCCATCTGTATTATTTTAAACTGGTTTATAGCCTGTGTCGGTGTCTACACTATCACTCTACTTCTCTACCAGAGCTTCTCAACTGGGGAACCACAAAGTATTTTCTAGAGGGTCGACGGATTGAAAACATAGATGGTCTTGGAGATGCCACGCGTTATAAAACAATTACTAAATACTTCTTCTTTATAAAGTTGATACAATTCTGAGAGAGTATTTCACTTCATCATTTACCGACTTATTAAATTACTGTATGGTTATAATGGAATCATTTTATTGATAAAGTAAATATATTCTTCATTGCTCTGCTTATTGTATTAGTATAAGAATAAATAAGTGACAAAGATATACAAGAGGAGTGAATTATTCATTATAAAATAGCTTTTACACATTAACCAATACTGTATATTAAGAGAAGTGAAGCTGTAATATATAAGCACCTTACAAACTTTATATAACAGAGACACCGTGACCTTACGGGGGGACTGACCATCAGGTTCTGCTGGTTCTGGGTACAAGTCTGAACAAATTTTCCGATGTCTCTTTGTTTAAGTTAAATTTCCCCCCAAAATAATAGTTTAACAAATCTCTTTTAACTTAAACAATCCAACATTTCAGGTTTAATTATAAATCAGATCATAATATCAGTGTTTACATATACACAAGAGTTGAGGCGTTTTCTTGTGTTGATGACAGCAGCACAATCTCGGGTGCCAGTGACGTCGGCCTATGGTAAATTCGGCCAAGTAACCTCGGCCCGCATCCAGTGGTAACCTCGGTCCACATCCAGTGATAACCTCGGCTCACATCTAGTGGTAACCTCGGCCCGCATTCAGTGGTGACCTCGGCCACATCCAGTGATAACCTCGGCTCACATCTAGTGGTAACCTCGGCCCACATTCAGTGGTGACCTCGGCCCATTTTAGTGATTTCGTCCCATCATAATATTGGCCGAGATCACCATCAATAATTTCTTTGGTAATAGTTAAGCCATATGAAAAGTACCCAATGGTTAGGTTAGGTTAGGTTAGGTTAGGTTAGGTTAGGTTAGGTAAAAATGTAAAAGTAGTGAAATTAAAGATAAAGATCAAGTACACACGCACACTAATTGGTCACCATGGAGTGGTATAAGGAGCTCTGGTGCACCTGAAAGGGGTGACATAACGAGGCTATTGTAAGGCTGGCAGATAAGGTCAAATATTATACATTCCTATTTACATGTATAAGAAACTGTGATGAAAATATTTGCCTAGATAACGGTGGACATCCCTCAAGTACCAAAAAACAAATATTACAATTCTTAGAGAGTGACATCCCGATCACCCATGAAACTCTTACATCACGAATATACATAGATTTATTGAAACACTCGTTGGTTTTAGAGATACTTTGATGAAATTTATTAATACATAGAGACCTTTATACATACGGTACGGATACGTGAATAAAAACGTGCATGTAAAGGTAATCATATACATACCTGCCTACTGAGATACTGTACTGATCCTAGGAGCTTTTATACTCGACATTTCAGATTTTTCTTGTTGTTATATAAAGACCAACGGCGTGTGTATTCGGGAAAGTATTGTAACAGGTAAAAAAAATATATTAAAAAAGAGGGGGAAGGTAGTGAAACTTGGCGTGTGGTAACCGCAGACGTTTACCCCACCACCGCCTGGTAATTGATGATACACACAACTGCTGGTCTAATGTGTTGTTGCTTTTTACAATCTTTACCCTTGGGTGATGTTCCTTAACTCGTATAATGGTATGTGTTATTTACTTTATTAATGCAGCTCTGAGTTATGGTATTTGAGAATAACAAGTAGTAATTCACCTCATATTAATCAGCTCAATGAGGTATTACAGGAAGTGGATGTATTTTCTATGTAATGTTATGTATAATATCTTAGTAATGAATGTCATAAATAAAAGACCAGATAATGTTGTTAACAAAGGGGTCGTCAACTTGTGCTAAGGGGGAGGACGTCTCTGGATTATGTTGTCGAGGCTGTTAGGTAAAACTAGACTCTGGAGCAAGGTGTTGTGGGAGTATATTTTAGACTCAGCTCTTCTCTATCAGCTTAACATAATTATTACAACAGCTGAATATCACTTGGCGAGTTTTTAGTCGAATCATCTACTGCTTCAGTATTAGTGATATAATTTTTCAATTAATTTACATATCTTTTGTATAAATAGATTTATATTTTAATAACATACAAAATGATACTAATACGAAAAATTTTCTTTTTTTTTTGCTCTAGGAACAGAATTTAATGTGTAGGCAAATATTACTCGTGTAAATCGCCATGTGTCTAAGACCCATCAAGATGCTACACACATGATGGATCAGTTAATACTTGAGAGAGTAAGAAGAGGCGACACATAACACAACAAAGAGGCAAAATCTTACTGAGAGAACTATTAGGAACAAAATTAAACTGTAATAAACTTTTTTCAGACTTTTTTCATCTTACTGCTTGTGTGAGTCAGCTCTGAAAGTGTCTAAAGAATCGTCTGGATAATTAAATTATAAGTTGAAATGGAAAGCAACAAGGAAATATTGTTAAGCAGAAGAGACAAAAATATATCCACTATGAAATTTAAGCCAAATTACAAAATACATTTTACAGTCCAACAAAAAATTTAAAGAACTCTTTTGACGTCATGTAAATTGTTTTATGAATATCCAAAATTTTATGTCGTATGTAATTTACATTGTATTTGTGAGTTGGCTGTCGTGTTGCTATCAACTGATAATAGAATTTAGAGCACGTCATCATTTATTTGATCAATATATAGTCGTTTCACTTATTATTATTTTTCCTGAATATACATATATTATCAATCTTTTCTTTCGTTTTCTGTAAATTCAAATACCAACAAATCTTTCTCATCCCAGGTTGATATTCTCAACACCACACGTAGTGAGGACACACTCGCCGCCACGTGTATATATATATATATATATATATATATATATATATATATATATATATATATATATATATATATATATATATATATATATATATATATATATATATATATATATATATATATATATATATATATATATATATATATGCAAGTAAATCACTGGAGGTGCGCGTGATCTAGGTATATGCTGATAACCACAAGGAAAGAAGAAAACACGCAGTTCCCAAGCGCTTTCGTGTAATTCACATCTTCAGGGGTGAGTACAGACTAGAGAGAGTAATACAAATCAAGGTGTATATATACAGAGGAGGGTGTGACCAGGTCCACAATGGTCAGGTATTAGGTAATGACCCTACTAATCTTTAAATAGCACACAACAGTTGGTGGTCAGGTCAGATGGTCAAGTGACCCGGCCTTCTCACCTGATCACAAATCTTCTTAATTACAAAATTGTTCAGCTTGTACATGCCGTTACTCAAATTCATGTTGAATGCTTCGGTATGTTTAATAAGACTAGATTCTATGATGTTCCTACTGTCAATTGACTTACATGGTAATATTGAGGAGGCATTATCCCAGTCAATGCAATGCTTGTTATCCCTCAAATGAACAAACAGAGCATTGGATTCCTGGCCTGTCCTAACACTGTATTTGTGTTGTTTAATTCTAGTTGCAAGATCTTTACCTGTCTGGCCTAAGTAAAACATATTACATTCCTTGCAAGGAACTTTATAAATGCAACCAATTGTGTTGTTGGGGGAGTTCTTGATTAACATTTGTTTAACAGTGCATGAGTTTTTAAATGCCACATTGACGTTCCAGGTTTTTAGCTGTGCAGGAATGTGTGAGAAATTTTTGTGAAATGGTAATATTAAGATATTCTTATGGTCATGGGTGGGCTTGGGGTCAGTTCTATAAAAAGTTTTCTTAGTAATGTTTAAGCATTTGTCTATGAAAGATCTAGGGTATTTAAGGTTTGAGCCAATATTATATATATATTTGTATTCCTCATCGATGAATTCCGGACTGCAAATTCTCAAAGCACGTAAAAACATTGTTGAAAATACTGACTGTTTGACTTTATTATGGTGGGCAGAATAATAATGAATGTATGAACACACATTAGTTGGTTTTCTATAAATACTGAACTTAAAAGTGTTACCTATTCTGTGTATCAGACAGTCTAGGAATGGCAATTTACAGTCTTGCTCTAATTCCACAGTGAATTTGATCGAGGGGGCTAAGTTGTTAAGTTGTGGCAGGAAAGCTTTTAGGTCCTCATTACATGGCCAGAGACATAATACATCATCAGCATATCTAAACCAGACTGCTGAGGGTGGTAAAATATTACTTAATAGTTTCTTTTCAAAGAATTCCATATATAGGTTACCCATTGCCATACCAAATTTTTGAGCATAATATTCTCCAGTGAATTCGAATTTGCAATCCTTAATACATAGTTTGATG
>NW_024722742.1:0-10861 GCF_018991925.1 Homarus americanus | reverse complement strand
AACCAATCACCTGAGAAACCAATAGTTGGTGAGTACTGAAATAAGCATTGAGAAAAATTTCATTAAAATATTCCAAGCATCATTACGACCACTAATTGTTCCGCAATCGAACTGTCGATGATAGAATCGGACTCGGCATGCTCAGGAGTACCTATACTGTCATTTTGAACAAAATCGCGTATATCGCGTTTTGTCTCGACCATGAAAAAAACGCGCAAGGGTCCCCCCTTACGTATTTTTTCACCCATATATGATTTTCTCTCAGACTTGAAATTTAGTGGGATTAATTTCAGTAATTAAGTACATCCAGAAGAACATAACAACACCAACCAATCACCAGAGAAACCAATAGTTGGCGAGTACTGAAATAAGCATTGAGAAAAATTTCATAAAATATTCCAAGCATCATTACGACCATTAATTGTTCCGCAATCGAACTGTCGATGATTCTATCGGACTCGGCATGCTCAGGAGTACCTATACTGTGATTTTGAACAAAATAGCCAAGATATCGCTTTGTTCCTCGGGATCAAGGATAAAAAACGCCATATCCCCCTTTACGCGTTTTTTCACCCATATGATTTTCCTCAGACTTGAAATTTGTGATTATCAGCAATTACATATCCAGAAGAATACATAACAACACCAACCAATCACCTGAGAAACCAATAGTTGGCGAGTACTGAAATAAGCATTGAGAAAAATTTCATTAAAATATTCCAAGCATCATTACGACCACTAATTGTTCCGCAATCGAACTGTCGATTATAGGATCGGACTCGGCATGCTCAGGAGTACCTATACTGTGATTTTGAACAAAATCGAGTAAATCGCGTTTTGTCTCGACCATGGAAAAAACGCATAAGGGTCCCCCCTCACGTGTTTTTTCACCCATATATAATTTTCTCTCAGACTTGAAATTTGGTGGGATTAATTTCAGTAATTAAGTACATTCAGAAGAACATAATAACACCAACCAATCACCTGAGAAACCAATAGTTGGTGAGTACTGAAATAAGCATTGAGAAAAATTTCATTAAAATATTCCAAGCATCAATACGACCATTAATGGCCCGCAATCGAACTGTCGATGATAGGATCGACCCGGCATGCCCAGGAGTACCTATATCAGGATTTTGGAACAAAACTGAGTAAATCGCGTTTGTTCTGATCTTATGGAAAAACGCATAAGCGGTCCTCATGTGTTTTTTTCACCCATATATGATTTTTCAGACTTGGAAATTTGTGATTAATTTCAGTACTACATATTCTGAAGAACATAAACAACATCAACCAATCACCTGAGAAACTAATAGTTGGTGAGTACGAAATAAGTATTGGTGAAAAATTTCATTAAATATTCCAAGTATCATTACGACCACTAATTGTTCCAAGGATCGAACCTGTCGATGATAGGATCGGACTCGGCATGCTCAGGAGTACCTATACTGTCATTTTGAACAAAATCGAGTATATCGCGTTTTGTCTCCACCATGGAAAAAACGCGCAATGGGGGACCCTTACGCGTTTTCTCACCCATATATGATTTTCTCTCAGACTTGAAATTTGGTGGGATTAATATCAGTAATTAAGTACATCCAGCAGAACATAACAACACCAACCAATCACCTGAGAAACCAAAAGTTGGCGAGTACTGAAATAAGCATTGAGAAAAATTTCATAAAATATTCCAAGCATCATTACGACCACTAATTGTTCCGCAATCGAACTGTCGATGATAGGATCGGACTCGGCATGCTCAGGAGTACCTATACTGTGATTTTGAACATAATCGTGTATATCGCGTTTTGTCTCCACCATGGAAAAAACGCGCAAGGGGGGACCCTTACGCGTTTTCTCACCCATATATGATTTTCTCTCAGACTTGAAATTTGGTGGGATTAATATCAGTAATTAAGTACATCCAGCAGAACATAACAACACCAACCAATCACCTGAGAAACCAATAGTTGGCGAGTACTGAAATAAGCATTGAGAAAAATTTCATTAAAATATTCCAAGCATCAATACGACCACTAATTGTTCCGCAATCGAACTGTCGATGATAGGATCGGACTCGGCATGCTCAGGAGTACCTATACTGTGATTTTGAACAAAATCGCGCATATAGCGTTTTGTCTCGACCATGGAAAAAACGCGTAAGGGTCCCCCCTTACGTGTTTTTTCACCCATATATGATTTTCTCTGACTTGAAATTTGGTGGGATTAATATCAGTAATTAAGTACATCCAGAAGAACATAACAACACCAACCAATCACCGGAGAAACCAATAGTTGGCGAGTACTGGAAATAAGTATTGAGAAAATTTCATTAAAATATTCCAAGCATCATTACGACTACTTAATTGTTCCGCAATCGAACTGTCGATGATAGGATCGGACTCCGGCATGCTCCGGGGAGCAATTTATACTGTGATTTTGAATAAACTGAGTAAATCGCTTTGTTCGACTATGGAAAAAACGCATATGGTCCTCTCTTTACGTGTTTTTCACCCATATATGATTTTCTGCATCAAAATTGTACTTAATTTAATTACATATCCAGAAGAACATAACAACACCAACCAATCACCTGAGAAACCAATAGCTGGTGAGTACTGAAATAAGCATTGCTGAGAAAAAATTTCATTAAAATGATCAGTTAATTATTACAGACGAATGTTCCAATCGAACTGTTGATGATAGGATCGGACTTGGCATGCTCAGGAGTACCTATACTGTGATTTTGAACAAAATCGTGTATATCGCGTTTTGTCTCGTCCATGGAAAAAACGCGTAAGGGTCCCCCCTTACGTGTTTTTTCACCCATATATGATTTTCTCTCAGGCTTGAAATTTGGTGGGATTAATTTCAGTAATTAAGTACATTCAGAAGAACATAACAACACCAACCAATCAACTGAGAAACCAATAGTTGGTGAGTACTGAAATAAGCATTGAGAAAAATTTCATTAAAATATTCCAAGCATCATTACGACCACTAATTGTTCCGCAATCGAACTGTCGATGATAGGATCGGACTCGGCATGCTCAGGAGTACCTATACTGTGATTTTGAACATAATTGCGTATATCGCGTTTTGTCTCGACCATGGAAAAAACGCGTAAGGGTCCCCCCTTACGTGTTTTTTCACCCATATATGATTTTCTCTCAGACTTGAAATTTGGTGGGATTAATATCAGCAATTAAGTACATCCAGAAGAACATAACAACACCAACCAATCACCTGAGAATCCAATAGTTGGCGAGTACTGAAATAAGCATTGAGAAAAATTTCATTAAAATATTCCAAGCATCAATACGACCACTAATTGTTCCGCAATCGAACTGTCGATGAAAGGATCGGACTCCGAATGCTCAGGAGTACCTATACTGTGATTTTGAACAAAATCGAGTAAATCGCGTTTTGTCTCGACCATGGAAAAAACGCGTAAGGGTCCCCCCTTACGTGTTTTTTCACCCATATATGATTTTCTCTCAGACTTGAAATTTGGTGGAATTAATATCAGTAATTAAGTACATCCAGAAGAACATAACACCAACCAATCACCTGAGAAACCAATAGTTGGCGAGTACTGAAATAAGCATTGAGAAAAATTTCATTAAAATATTCCAAGCATCATTACGACCACTAATTGTTCCGCAATCGAACTGTCGATGATAGGATCGGACTCGGCATGCTCAGGAGTACTCTATATTGTGATTAACAAATCGAGTAATCAAGGTTTTGTCTTGCTCATGGAAAAACGCCAGTAAGGGTCCCCCTTACGTACTTTTTTTCACCTATATGTTATTTTCTCAGACTTGAAATTTGGTGGAATTATCAGTAATTACACATCCAGAAGAACATAACACCAACTAATCACCTGAGAAACCAATAGTTGGCGAGCATTGAAATAAGCATTGAGAAAAATTCTCATTAAATATTCCAAGCATCATTACTTACTCACTAATTGTTCGCAATCGAACTGTCGATGATAGGGATCGTGGACTCATATGCTCAGGAGTACTATACTGTGACTTGAAATAAAAATCGAGTAAATCGCTGTTTGTTCAATTACGGAAAAACGATATGGTCTCTCTTACGTGTTTTTTCACCCATATATGATTTTCTCTCAGACATGAAATTTGGTGTGATTAATTTCAGTAATTAAGTACATCCATTAGAACATAACAGCACCAACCAAATACCTGAGAAACCAATAGTTGGAGAGTACTGAAATAAGCATTGTGAAAAATTTCATTAAAATATTCCAAGCATCATTACGACCACTAATTATTCCGCAATCGAACTGTCGATGATAGGACCGGACTCGGCATGCCCAGGAGTACCTATACTGTGATTTTGAACAAAATCGCGTGCGATATCGCGTTTTAGAAACCACCATGGAAAAAACGCGTAAGTGGGGACCCTTACGTGTTTTCTCACCCAAATATGATTTTCTCTCAGACTTGAAATTTGGTGGGATTAATTTCAGTAATTAAGTACATCCAGAAGAACATAACAACACCAACCAATCACCTCAAAAACCAATAGTTGGCGAGTACTGAAATAAGCATTGAGAAAATTTTATTAAAATATTCCAAGCATCATTACGACCACTAATTGTTCCGCAATCGAACTGTGGATGATAGGATCGGACTTGGCATGCTCAGGAGTACCTATACTGTGATTTTGAACAAAATCGTGTATATCGCGTTTTGTCTCGTCCATGGAAAAAACGCGTAAGGGTTCCCCCTTACGTGTTTTTTCACCCATATATGATTTTCTCTCAGACTTGAAATTTGGTGGGATTAATTTCAGTAATTAAGTACATTCAGAAGAACATAACAACACCAACCAATCACCTGAGAAACCAATAGTTGGTGAGTACTGAAATAAGCATTGAGAAAAATTTCATTAAAATATTCCGATCATTACGACCACTAATTGTTCCGCAATTTCAACTTGCCGATGATAGGATCGGACTCTGGCATGCTCAGGAGCACTATACTGTGATTTTGAAATATACCCACAAAGAGGTCAAGGCTTTGTCTCTCCACTATAAAAACGTAAGAGGGACCTTGGCGTTTCTTCACCCATATATGATTTTCAGATTAAATTTTGTGATTTATTATCAGTAATTACATATCCAAAGAATAAATAAATACCACCAATCACCTCAAAAACCAATAGTTGGCGAGTACTGAAATAAGCATTGAGAAAATTTCATTAAAATATTCCAAGCATCATTACGACCACTAATTGTTCCGCAATCGAACTGTGGATGATAGGATCGGACTTGGCATGCTCAGGAGTACCTATACTGTCATTTTGAACAAAATCGCGTATATCGCGTTTTGTTTCGACCATGGAAAAAACGCGTAAGGGTCCCCCCTTACGTGTTTTTTCACCCATATATGATTTTCTCTCAGACTTGAAATTTGGTGGGATTAATTTCAGTAATTAAGTACATCCAGAAGAACATAACAACACCAACCAATCACCTGAGAAACCAATAGTTGGCGAGTACTGAAATAAGCATTGAGAAAAATTTCATTAAAATATTCCAAGCATCATTACGACCACTAATTGTTCCGCAATCGAACTGTCGATGATAGGATCGGACTCGGCATGCTCAGGAGTACCTATACTGTCATTTTGAACAAAATCGCGTATATCGCGTTTTGTCTCGACCATGGAAAAAACGCGCAAGGGTCCCCCCTTACGTATTTTTTCACCCATATATGATTTTCTCTCAGACTTGAAATTTAGTGATTAATTTCAGTAATTACACATCCAGAAGAACATAACAACACCAACCAATCACCAGAGAAACCAATAGTTGGCGAGTACTGAAATAAGCATTGAGAAAAATTTCATAAAATATTCCAAGCATCATTACGACCACTAATTGTTCCGCAATCGAACTGTCGATGATTTTATCGGACTCGGCATGCTCAGGAGTACCTATACTGTGATTTTGAACAAAATAGCGTATATCGCGTTTTGTCTCGACCATGGAAAAAACGCGTAAGGGTCCCCCCTTACGTGTTTTTTCACCCATATATGATTTTCTCTCAGACTTGAAATTTGGTGGGATTAATATCGGTAATTAAATACATCCAGAAGAACATAACAACACCAACCAATCACCTGAGAAACCAATAGTTGGCGAGTACTGAAATAAGCATTGAGAAAAATTTCATTAAAATATTCCAAGCATCATTACGACCACTAATTGTTCCGCAATCGAACTGTCGATGAAAGGATCGGACTCGGCATGCTCAGGAGTACCTATACTATGATTTTGAACAAAATCGAGTAAATCGCGTTTTGTCTCGACCATGGAAAAAACGCGTAAGGGTCCCCCCTTACGTGTTTTTTCACCCATATATGATTTTCTCTCAGACTTGAAATTTGGTGGAATTAATATCAGTAATTAAGTACATCCAGAAGAACATAACAACACCAACCAATCACCTGAGAAACCAATAGTTGGCGAGTACTGAAATAAGCATTGAGAAAAATTTCATTAAAATATTCCAAGCATCATTACGACCACTAATTGTTCTGCAATCGAACTGTCGATGATAGGATCGGACTCGGCATGCTCAGGAGTACCTATACTGTGATTTTGAACAAAATCGAGTAAATCGCGTTTTGTCTCGACCATGGAAAAAACGCGTAAGGGTCCCCCCTTACGTGTTTTTTCACCCATATATGATTTTCTCTCAGACTTGAAATTTGGTGGGATTAATTTCAGTAATTAAGTACATTCAGAAGAACATAACAACACCAACCAATCACCTCAGAAACCAATAGTTGGCGAGTACTGAAATAAGCATTGAGAAAATTTCATTAAAACATTCCAAGCATCATTACGACCACTAATTGTTCCGCAATCGAACTGTGGATGATAGGATCGGACTTAGCATGCTCAGGAGTACCTATACTGTGATTTTGAACAAAATCGTGTATATCGCGTTTTGTCTCGTCCATGGAAAAAACGCGTAAGGGTCCCCCCTTACGTGTTTTTTCACCCATATATGATTTTCTCTCAGACTTGAAATTTGGTGGGATTAATTTCAGTAATTAAGTACATCCAGAAGAACATAACAACACCAACCAATCACCTGAGAAACCAATAGTTGGTGAGTACTGAAATAAGCATTGAGAAAAATTTCATTAAAATATTCCAAGCATCATTACGACCACTAATTGTTCCGCAATCGAACTGTCGATGATAGGATCGGACTCGGCATGCTCAGGAGTACCTATACTGTGATTTTGAACATAATCGCGTATATCGCGTTTTGTCTCCACCATGGAAAAAACGCGTAAGGGGGGACCCTTACGCGTTTTCTCACCCATATACGATTTTCTCTCAGACTTGAAATTTGGTGGGATTAATATGAGTAATTAAGTACATCCAGCAGAACATAACAACACCCAACCAATCACCTGAGAAACCAATAGTTGGCGAGTACTGAAATAAGCATTGAGAAAAATTTCATTAAAATATTCCAAGCATCATTACGACCACTAATTGTTCCGCAATCGAACTGTCGATGATAGGATCGGACTCGCATGCCCAGGAGTACCTATACTGTGATTTTGAACAAAATCGCGTATATCGCGCTTTTGTCTGACTATGGAAAAACGCGGCATCCCTACGCAGGTTTTTTCACCCATATATGATTTTCTCTCAGACATGAAATTTGGTGGGATTAATTTCAGTAATTAAGTACATCCATTAGAACATAACAGCACCAACCAAATACCTGAGAAACCAATAATTAGCGAGTACTGAAATAATCATCGTGAAAAATTTCATTAAAATATTCCAAGCATCATTATGACCACTAATTATTCAGCAATCGAACTGTCGATGATAGCACCGGACTCGGCATGCTCAGGAGTACCTACACTGTGAATTTGAACAAAATCGCATATATCGCGTTTTGTCTCGACCCTGGAAAAAACGCGTAAGGGTCCCCCCTTATGCGTTTTTCCACCCAAATATGATTTTCTCTCAGACATGAAATTTGGTGATTAATTTGCAATTCAGCACATCCAGAAGAACATAACAACACCAACCAATCACCCAGAAACCAAAGTTGGCGTAGTACTCGAAATAAGCATTGAGGAAAAATTTCATTAAATATTCTGCCATCATTACGACCACTAATTGTTCCGCAATCGAACTGTCGATGATAGGATCGGACTCCCCGCATGCCCAGGAGTATCTATATCAGATTTTGAAACAAAATCACGATATCGCGCTTTTGTCTGACTCATGGAAAAAAACGCGGCGGTCCTCTTACGTGTTTTCTCACCCAAATATGATTTTCTCTCAGACTTGAAATTTGGTGGGATTAATTTCAGTAATTAAGTACATCCAGAAGAACATAACAACACCAACCAATCACCTGAGAAACCAATAGTTGGCGAGTACTGAAATAAGCATTGAGAAAAATTTCATTAAAATATTCCAAGCATCAATACGACCACTAATTGTTCCGCAATCGAACTGTCGATGAAAGGATCGGACTCGGAATGCTCAGGAGTACCTATACTGTGATTTTGAACAAAATCGAGTAAATCGCGTTTTGTCTCGACCATGGAAAAAACGCGTAAGGGTCCCCCCTTACGTGTTTTTTCACCCAAATATGATTTTCTCTCAGACTTGAAATTTGGTGGGATTAATTTAAGTAATTAAGTACATTCAGAAGAACATAACAACACCAACCAATCACCTCAGAAACCAATAGTTGGCGAGTACTGAAATAAGCATTGAGAAAATTTCATTAAAATATTCCAAGCATCATTACGACCATTAATTGTTCCGCAATCGAACTGTGGATGATAGGATCGGACTTAGCATGCTCAGGAGTACCTATACTGTGATTTTGAACAAAATCGAGTAAATCGCGTTTTGTCTCGACCATGGAAAAAACGCGTAAGGGTCCCCCCTTACGTGTTTTTTCACCCAAATATGATTTTCTCAGACTTGAAATTTGCGGGATTAATTTCAGTAATTGCCATCTAGAAGAATATAATAACACCAACTAATCACCTGAGAAAACCACAGTTGGTGAGAGTATCGAAATGCTACCGAGAAAAATTCTATTAAAATATTCCAAGCATCATTACGACCACTAATTGTTCCGCAATCGAACTGTCGATGATAGGATCGGACTCGGCATGCTCAGGAGTACCTATACTGTGATTTTGAACATAATCGCGTATATCGCGTTTTGTCTCCACCATGGAAAAAATGCGTAAGGGGGGACCCTTACGCGTTTTCTCACCCATATATGATTTTCTCTCAGACTTGAAATTTGGTGGGATTAATATCAGTAATTAAGCACATCCAGCAGAACATAACAACACCAACCAATCACCTGAGAAACCAATAGTTGGCGAGTACTGAAATAAGCATTGAGAAAAATTTCATTAAAATATTCCAAGCATCATTAAGACCACTAATTGTTCCGCAATCGAACTGTCGATGATAGGATCGGACTCGGCATGCTCAGGAGTACCTATACTGTGATTTTGAACAAAATCGAGTAAATCGCGTTTTGTCTCGACCATGGAAAAAACGCATAAGGGTCCCCCCTCACGTGTTTTTTCACCCATATATGATTTTCTCTCAGACTTGAAATTTGGTGGGATTAATTTCAGTAATTAAGTACATTCAGAAGAACATAATAACACCAACCAATCACCTGAGAAACCAATAGTTGGTGAGTACTGAAATAAGCATTGAGAAAAATTTCATTAAAATATTCCAAGCATCATTACGACCACTAATTGTTCCGCAATTGAACTGTCGATGATAGGATCGGACTCGGCATGCTCAGGAGTACCTATACTGTCATTTTGAACAAAATCGAGTAAATCGCGTTTTGTCTCGACCATGGAAAAAACGCGCAAGGGTCCCCCCTTACGTATTTTTTCACCCATATATGATTTTCTCTCAGACTTGAAATTTAGTGGGATTAATTTCAGTAATTAAGTACATCCAGAAGAACATAAGAACACCAACCAATCACCAGAGAAACCAATAGTTGGCGAGTACTGAAATAAGCATTGAGAAAAATTTCATAAAATATTCCAAGCATCATTACGACCACTAATTGTTCCGCAATCGAACTGTCGATGATTCTATCGGACTCGGCATGCTCAGGAGTACCTATACTGTGATTTTGAACAAAATAGCGTATATCGCGTTTTGTCTCGACCGTGGAAAAAACGCGTAAGGGGGGACCCTTACGCGTTTTCTCACCCAAATATGATTTTCTCTCAGACTTGAAATTTGGTGGGATTAATTTCAGTAATTAAGTACATCCAGAAGAACATAACACCAACCAATCACCTGAGAAACCAAAAGTTGGCGAGTACTGAAATAAGCATTGAGAAAAATTTCATTAAAATATTCCAAGCATCATTACGACCACTAATTGTTCCGCAATCGAACTGTCGATGATTCTATCGGACTCGGCATGCTCAGGAGTACCTATACTGTCATTTTGAACAAAATAGCGTATATCGCGTTTTGTCTCGACCATGGAAAAAACGCGTAAGGGTCCCCCCTTACGTGTTTTTTCACCCATATATGATTTTCTCTCAGACTTGAAATTTGGTGTGATTAATATCGGTAATTAAATACATCCAGAAGAACATAACAACACCAACCAATCACCTGAGAAACCAATAGTTGGCGAGTACTGAAATAAGCATTGAGAAAAATTTCATTAAAATATTCCAAGCATCATTACGACCACTAATTGTTCCGCAATCGAACTGTCGATGAAAGGATCGGACTCGGCATGCTCAGGAGTACCTATACTGT
>NW_024722741.1:0-34674 GCF_018991925.1 Homarus americanus | reverse complement strand
TTATGTGAGGTAAAAATCTTTGGTTATGTGAAGTAAAAAGCTTTGGTTATGTGAGGTAAAATATTTTGGATAAGTGAGGTAAGAAGCTTTGGTTATGTGAGGTAAGAAGCTTTGGTTATGTGAGGTAAAAAGCTTTGGTTATGTGAAGTAAAAAGCTTTGGTTATGTGAAGTAAAAAGCTTTGGTTATGTGAGGTAAAATATTTTGGATAAGTGAGGTCAGAAGCTTTGGTTATGTGAGGTAAGAAGCTTTGGTTATGTGAGGTAAAAAGCTTTGGTTATGTGTGGTAAAAAGCTTTGGTTATGTGAGGTAAAATATTTTGGATAAGTGAGGTAAGAAGCTTTGGTTATGTGAGGTAAAAAGCTTTGGATAAGTGAGGTAAAAAGCTTTGGTTATGTGAGGTAAGAAGCTTTGATTATGTGAGGTAAAAAGCTTTGGTTATGTGAAGTAAAAAGCTTTGGTTATGTGAGGTTAAGGTGTGTGTATTTGGTTAGGTTACCACAGCCGCCATGATGGAAACAGACAACATTATTGATCTTAACAATAACTCAAACGGTTACACTTAAGAGATATAATTATCATACCTAAGCTCTTTCGTAAGCAGGTAAGAAACAGGTGTATATAACACGAGTACCAACTTTCAACACACCTTTACAAATTACTTTAGGGAACATAATCCATCAGTTAAGTCATAAACACCTGGACGTTAGGATGACTTGCTAGTAACACCCGACCCCCCCCCCCCCTCATCCATCCCTGCTTCACGTTTTCTATATCGTTTGATCTTCACTACTGCCTATGACCCTTATCAAACCCAAATTATCCATCTATTTACCCCAATCGACCCCAAGAACTACCAGTATACAAGGTTTTAAAGATCATTTCCTTCCTTCTCTTCTTCTCTCCTACGTACACCCTTATTCTCTAAATACTCTTCCCCTTTTATCTTCATCCTACTATTCGTATTTTCATCTACTTTCACTCTTCATTTTTTTCGTTAGCAATCTTTTATTTCCTTCTTTCAAATCATTTTTTTCTTTGTATTGATTTTCATAATATTTTTTTTTCTTCTTATTTATCCATTTCCTTCCCCTTTATTTCCCCCATTATCCCCATTCGTCTTTGTCTTTAATAACCATTTCCCATTTCTTCTTTCCTCCAATTCTCAGTCTCTTTTATTTCCCTAGTTCCAATGCTTTCTCTTTTTTTTTGCAACTCCCTTCTTTCTTCATTTCCCCTATTCCCATTTTACTTTATTTCCTCGTTCCTTCATCTCTATATACCTTTTCTTTCTCCCCCTTCCAATTCCCTTCCTGTTCCACACACCAACAACTCACAAATCTTCATCTAGGGCAGAGAGGGAGGGGGCAAAAATATTGACACATCAAACAAGGCTCTATATCTTAGGCCGTCGATGGAGGGAGGGAGGGAGGGAAGGAAGGAGAAGGAAGGAGAGGTAAGGATGGACGAGGGAGGGAGTGAGGGAAGGGGAAGTTAAAATGAAAGAAGTGAATAGCAAAAATGAGAGAGAGAGAGAGAGAGAGAGAGAGAGAAGGTTGATAATTTGACCTTAATTGGATCTGAATTAAGTCTTCAAGTTCACGTAATGACGGATAATACACTAAGAAGACACTGGTGAAAGACGTGGCTTGATCACACACACTGTACTGGAGAGAACAGCTGTTAACCTAATTAAACATTGACTGAACTCCGCTCCTGCCATGACCTGCTGAGAAGTCGATGGATGGATGGATGGAGCCTTTTAAACAGTACACGGATAAAGCTCAGCGTTAGTAGAAGCTTTTACGGATAGTTAAGGGTGATATCGTCCTGGCCGCTACTATGAATAGGTAAAATTTTAACTTACAAACAAATAGAATGAAACGCTGTCAGACATAACAGATAAGTAGCGAGTATAAACTATAATTACGGTGTTAGGAGTGTAAATAACAGCGGGTTTTTTCACTTGTTTACATGGTAATTGAAATAGGTTAAATGTGTGGTGCCCCCCCCCCTCGCTCCTTAGACTGGACTGAGAAGGTCATTTTTCCCGACGAGTTTTATACCGTAAATAATTCGGACGAGTGAGAACAATTATATCTGCATTGTGGGTTAAAAAAAAAAGATGGTATTTGATAGATCAGCTTAAAGAAGTCAAAATGAGCTAATTTACTAGTTACAGGAGTCACGGTATTGACCTGAATGATACTCGAAAGTCAAGGAGAAAATATAGTTGAAGGCATTATTAAAATTTAGGCGAATGACACAGGAAAATTTCGCTACACACTGGGAAAAAAAAAGATTCACTTAAACCCTACAACTTTGACGACGGTTTCCATAAAATTATAGATAGATAAATTCTTTACTTCCTCAACTGGAGCTAACTTTGATGATTAAGATAAAAAATAAATAAATAACCAGAAAGTATAAAATAATTTGAACTTTAATGGCGTTTTAACTTTTAGTGAATAAGTGAAGAAAAAAAATTCTCACCAGAAAAAATACGTAAAAAATAAAAATGACTCCAACTTGTAAATTCATCTACTTGTTTCTTAATATGTTAAACACGTCGGATAATTACTGACTTTGAGAGTTATATAACAGGGAGCTGGGACGAGAGATTAGGTAGGTATCCCCCTGTACTATGGCACGACTCACTTACACTGATGAAACGTCAGTTATGTTGGTCGTCACGTGACTACATATATTATTACTTAAACTACCGTGTGTGTATATGAGGAAGAGAAGAAACACGCACACACACACACACACACACAAACACGTGAAAAACAACCTAATTGGATGATAAAAAAAACATGCGTCCAAAAACTTACCAACTTCAAGACATTTACATATAGAGCCACATCCTCTCTCTCTCTCTCTCTCTCTCTCTCCTACGTTAATTCTCAACATAACTAACCTGCACAAGTCATCCATACACCACGGGGGAGGTATTGTGTCGGGGATGAAACAGAGGAGAGGTGTGATGAGTGGGGGGTAACGCCTGAAAAAGACTTGGTATTCAGCTTACCATTAAAAAAGAGCCTTTTGCTTCCACCCTAAACTAACGTACCGTAAGGTAACCTAACTTAACCTAATTTACCCCATCCTAGCCTAACTTAACCTAACCTAAACCAATTTAACCCATCCTAGCCTAGCCTAACCTAACCTAGCCTAACGTAACCTAATTCGTCATACACACACAAACAGGTTAATAGGTCGTGTAATATTAAAAAAAAAAAAAAGATTACAGCTTTTGTTTTTAGTTCGGGTTGATTGTTGTGGGTCCGGTGAAAAGGTGCGTTTGGTCAGTTGTTTGTGTACGTGAGTTTGTGATGAACGGAGAGTGACGGCTGCCTCATTCCTCCCTTTAGCATTTTATGAAAGGTGAATAACATGGACGTATGGAGAGAGAGAGAGAGAGAGAGAGAGAGAGAGAGAGAGAGAGAGAGAGAGAGAGAGAGAGAGAGAGAGAGAGAGAGAGGAGAATGTTTGATGGATAACAATGGACTGAAAAATTGTTGTGAAGTGAAGGAGAATTGAAAGATAATCGATAATGAACAAAATCAAGAGACAGGAGAAGGGAAGATGAAAAAGATACAACACACACACAACAATAACGCCGTGAAAAAACATTAAAAACAAACACTTTTCCAACGAATAAAACCTGGGATGAAACACTACCAACCATGGGGGGAAAAACACGCGAAAAAAACACACACACACACACACACAAACTTATCCACCCCAAAGCTGTAGTCTCAAAAACTGACCCCAAGTCCAGCGTTCTCCTTTAAATATGTGGAGAGGAGCGTAGAAACGACAGAAAAATCGGTGAGACAGACATACAGACACACAGAGAGAGAGAGAGAGAGTATGTGTGTGTGTAGGTCGTCGTGTTAGGGCCAGAGGTAAGCCAGAAGGAGGCCACCAACATCCCACCAGGTCTCCCACCCAATTATATACCACACCATCCCAGTGATCTAATTTACTTTCCATCATCCTTAAATATACCGTATATATATATACAGTATATTTACACTGGCATGATCACTAATATATCTCATCCACACGTCCCATCTTCCTCTTTTATCATGCCTCCTGCCTCCTTCCCCTTCGCTCCCTTTTCATTCCATCTCTCTTAACCCCCCCCCCATCCCTACACCCGCCAGGTCAACAGGACAACAAAAACACGTTCCATTAGGGGCCAGAAACTTGTTTGTGTACCTTCACTTTATTACAGAATTATAATTACCTTTGATGGTGTTATTGGAGGGTGAGGGTAATGTGATTGGGCTATGTCTGTCAGTGTGTCATGCAGTGAACCAGGTGCTGTTGTATTGTGTACCTCAGTCAGGCTATTTATCAGTAAGTCAGTCGACACTTGACTGATATGCGTATAGAAAAACCTTGTTATTTTTTTGATACTGGACATTTTTAAATAAATGTATTGTTTAATATTAACATGAGCAGTGCACACATCAGGACGTACAGGAGGTCAGGACTCATTAAATATTCAGACAAGGGTTATACGAGCGAGCGTGAGTCCATTAACAACAAGCAAGAATGTCAACATAAGACACGCACTCCACATACATGGGGCCTCCCTTGTCCCAGAGGCGTCTTGTACCGAGGAAGCGTAAGACTGGTCACGCGGGCCTTAAACCCTGGCTTAGTTTGGGCCACACGGGAACACCAACGGCTTGATCATTGGTTTTAAATATAAATTGTTGCCTGTGTGTTTCAAGAGTTAATCATATATAAATCTATCAAGTATGAATATATTTTAATCATCAGTTCACTGCTGAAACAAGGCTTCTTCATCATCCCCTCCCAAAGAGAATCCTAAACTACATAATGTCTTTTATCCATTGGCCATTTTCGTAGGATCCAGCAGTCGCAGATCTTCTTAGTTTACTGTTGATTATGTAATATAATCTCAGTTCCTACCCGCACATGGCCTTACAGTAGTAACGTATTGTACTTCAGTTTTACATGTCATAGATTCGCTTCTGTTCCCTGGCTCTCTATGTTATACCACCTACATCTTCTCATGCATTTTTGAGAAGCTTGGAGTTTCTATGTAATGTTTGCTTTTACACACACATTTCACATTCATATTTCAACACTGGAAGTAGGAGACATCTGGCATATACTTTGTACATGCGTGTTGCTTCTGAATAAATGACTTAAGTCTTCTAAAGGATTTCCATTATATTTTGACTTCTTTCCACTCTACTACACTTCTTTATGTAACTCAGTTTACTTTGGCTTTTTCTTGCATATAAATGATTGAATTCTATGGAAGGGGAATATGTGTAGTATTCATTATTTTTTTGTCTTTACCAACATATTAAAGAACATTTGGTTGTGTTCATTTTCACTCGTTCCTGCTTGCTTGCATCGACCAACTCCTGTGTTTGCCTTCACACACACACACACACACACACACATGGTCAGTTCCCTAGCTCTTTAAAGCATATATAACAAACACTGAACTTGCCCCATCAAAACACCCCAAACACTCTCCCATGAACCCAAGGTATGAGGCATTGCATTTCTAGAATATTTCCAGGTCAATTTGCAATTAAAATTATTTACTAGTCTTTAATTAATCCTCAGCCCTTCCCGCTCTCTCGGTTGAATGAAAGCGAGTTTAGAGTCTTTGTTGGTATTTTTATAAATGAATTACAGAATACATAACAGGTAAAAGGTTAGGCTTCTTGGTCTGTCGTTGCGTCGTGTATATCAAGACAAATATGACCATAACATTATTCTAACTTTCTGGTAATTTATTTCGTCATGTAAGAACGCCTACTATGCTTATCGTTCCTCTCTCAGCATGTACAGCCTCCCGAAATATCCGAGAAGTTTTCAGAAACCATAGGAAAGCCAACGATTATACCGTGCCTCACCCTAGCTCCCCCCTGACCCTTAGTCTATCACAGGTAAACCACAATTTGCTCTTACTTATTACCCCTGACGGCAGACCACCAGGTGTTATATGTGGGCGTAAATATACCACCTGCTACTTATACTTTCTTTATGTCATTTATACTTAGATTCAGCCCTTTCATTATAAGACAATGTATAAATGTGTCTATTGATGTTATTTATGTCCTTTCTCCTTCCTTTCATTATAAAGTTAAATATGAATCCTCGTCTTTATCATTTTTTTACATAATTTTTTTTTTTTATTGGGCACTCCCCTACATCCTTGTGTAAGGTGAAGCGCAGAAGCGTTTACAGCGCCCAACAGGGAAGCATGCTAAGTTCATGCTTGCCTTTATGTCTCATGAGTTAAGGGCGTAGAAGTCTGAAGAGTCACGGGCGTAGAAGCCTAAAGAGTCAATGGTTTATGTCAAGTTATTGGAAGCTCCAACAACTTGTCCCTGAATACGAATTCGCAACTTTCGACTTACAACAGGTACCTACTTTACTGCTAGGTGAACAGGGACGAAGGGGACTAGGAAGAGTGTCCAAACAACTTCCGCCGGCCCGGGAATCGAACCCATGACATCTTGCTTGCGAGGTAAGAACGGTACCGCTCTACCACCAGCTCCCCTTTTTACATAATGAATTTGAGTTGTTGCTTAAATCTCTCTCTCTCTCTCTCTCCTCCAAATGCACTCACGCACACTTATTGTTTATTTCTGTCTCGCAATATGTCCCACCTCCGGACCATATCCTAGACCGCTGTCACTGCCTTCACACTTCCCACACCTTTCCCACGTCCACTGCTCACACTTCTCTTTTTCATCACCACGACACACACACACATCCATGCTAGACCTTACCTCTGAGTTATACATATATTAACAATGGTTGGTAGAGGAGAGGTCTATATACGTATATGAGGTTGACTCCCAGTATGACTTTATCTTCACCACAACACTGTTCAGTATTCTCGTCCGGTAAACACTGACTATATGAACGTTAATCAGTGTAATAACTCGAGTTTCCTCTTTCACTTCCCTCTCTCTTTCTTTCTCTCACTCTCTTCCTGATATACTTTCTCTCCCTCTCACAATTTCTCTATCTCCTTCTCCGTCCCCCAAATTATTATCATTTATGCATTCTCCCTCACTAAGGCAGGCAGGTATGACAGGTAATACGAGGGTAGGTTAAATACTTCTGAATATCCAAATTATTTTCTTTTGCTTTTAACACTCCAAGTTAACTCAAACATCCTTTAACTGACAGAGCTTAAAGATACACTGGAGTAGGGTGGCTGTGAAATCTGCTTCTTATATTGAAAAAAACCCAACTATTTTGTATGAAATATTCCAAAGTCTTTTTTTAGATATATTTAATACGATCTCTCTCTCTCTCTCTCTCTCTCTAATACATCTAAGTAAATATATATCTTAAGAAAATACCCATAGATAATTCCAATACGGCATATCTACCACTAGCCGACTCACAGTAGGATACAAATTGACCCCAAAATACCCACATTACCGAGAGAAACTGCTGGGTTACGTCCGAGCCACTTGCTACCAGATCTCTCCCAGTCTTGGTTAAATATTTCCGGTGTAAATAATAATCATCCGTGAAGCTTCAATTAAAATGGTGTAAAAGCCTGTATGTTCTGAAGCTTAAGGTGTATACCATTAACCAGTCATGAAGCTTCGTTATTAAAGGTTTATAATAATGTTGTGAGTTATGTGGCTTCAATAATGTTCTAATGATCGTAAGTTAAAAGGTTGTAAATACAGAAGGTCTGAGGCCATTAGTCAGGCAAAAGTCTTTATGGCACTCATCACAGATCTTGATTCTATTACAGACTAACTTCAGGTTTAATTAATTCCCAACACTACGATTAAATAATATACTCTGATGACATGAACTCTACTGCGTCAAGGTACCATTAATCAACCAACGAAAGGGTAATTAAATGAGTTTTAAATGCCATTAACTATTAAACCTCGATGGTGTAATTGGACATGAATATGTAATTAAAGTAATGGAGTCTTGATGCACTTAACGTTCTTGCCTCTTTTTTTCTCTTAAGTAAACGCCCGTCACTATCCGGAATTCCCCCAACCATAATACCAAGGCTGCAATTTTTTTTTCCATTCGACAAAACATAAATGGAATTCAATTTACGAAGCTTCATTTATTCATCCATTATTTCTTGGTGGTATATTATGTTGTCCAAGGCCACGATGCACTTGAGACTCACAGCTGCTTCCCAAGAATGACTTCAACCAGCCAAAATTAACAGGTCCATTGTTTACCACTATTCTTTGTCGATTCTTATAGGCATCGAATTGAGGGAGTGGGCGTTGAGTCATTATACTCAATTTGTCGTAAGAATTCTGAAGCAAAGGTTTTATTTTTATTTTTAATCCGCGCGCGCGTGTGTGTGTGTGTGTGTTTGTGTGTGTGTGAAAGAAATAGGGGAATACTGTACCTTTATAGAGATAGACAGGGAAAAAAATAAAAGACAGTAAGAGAAAAAGACAGATAGAGACAGGGAGAAACAGGTACCTAGATAGCCGTATGGGTTGATAAGGAGACTGAATAAAAATGAGACAGGTAAACAAAAATAAATTTAAGAAACATAAGTAACTAAACAGAGAGGGAGACCCGCAGTTAGAGACACGCCATAGAAATGAGTGAGGGACAGGAAGGCCACTGCCATATCATTCTTAGCCCAGATCACTATTTGACTCTCTTCTACTAAAGAGCTAAAGTATTTACCCCAGTATTAGCTAGACCTCAGCACAATAGGCACCTAAGGGGGATCACCGTCGTCCTGGTAATAAAGACAAAGAACTGATGCATCACCTTACTAACTGGGTTATTTATTTGTCTTATAAACTTGCAGTTAAATTTTTTTATTGATTAATTTTTCCCTCTACTAATTTACTTAATTTTTTATACCAATCTTATATAATACATAAACAAAAATATATATCCTGCGCATGAATTCACAGATGCATTCATGTATAAATAGACTTTTGTCAACAATACAGTTTTTGGTGATTTTCAAAACAAACTTGATGGAGAAATAATAATTCTATTTTGTTTATCATTGGGTTTTAGTAATAGTTATTGAACAGAAAAAAAAAATATTTTGAAATAATAACTGTGAATATAAACAAAGTTTTTTTATTACCGATGATACACTGTTAATGAACATACAATGAATGTGAAAACTTTTACATCAATTTAACAAATTCTGTAACTGCAACTTTGTGCTCCTAGTCTAAAACAGTATATACATATATACTGTACAGTACAGTAGGGTGTGGCGGGCGTGCGTGTAGGTCTCCACACTAGTGTATTTCCCCAACACATCTTGGAAGGAATGCGTGGGAGAGAATTTTCAGAAGGCATTACACCATTTTATGAGGCTTCAGTTCTCAAAGTGAGTTTTAGATGCAAAAGCTATTTCGGCCGAATGAACTTATTTAGTTTTAATGTTGAAAGTTTGCCGATCAGAGCTCCATACTGGCCGACAATCTCACCGCTTATCGGTGTTTTATTATATACACAAAGCCGTATAGGACGAGAAGACGGAAGATAAAGGGATATACAAACACCATTTTGTATACATAGTCCACAAACAGAGGCGACACTAAAAGCTTTCTTGTTCCGGGGGCGTGTTGTATTAATCACTGTTCGGGTCTTTGGTTTTATCTATCTATCTATAGATATAACAGGGTGTTATAATTCCCGAGAGAGAGAGAGAGAGAGAGAGATCAGAGGAGGATGACAAGACTAATCCTAGGCAGTTGGAGCCTTTATTATAGAGACAGATTAAAGCATCTGACTTTTAACTCCCTCGAGAGACGTCAGAGTGAGGGGCGATATGATCGAGGTGTGTAAATAGAAGTCAGGGCTAAACAAAGGTGCCACAAGTTTAAATACAAAAAAATCTTACAAACAAAACACATACATTCTTTAACACCTATAGATAAAAACACATACATACAAAATAGGAAATATTTGAATCGTTGCAGCAAACTAATAATATTTTAATACAAAGAAACTCTAAACCTTGGGTCGTGTTGCAAGTCATGTCAAATTCGCGAGAACAAAAAAAAAAACATTGCAGGGAAAGGCCACCAACAGAGCTTCCTGACCGAAAACCATCAAACTACGCCACTATTTCCATTAAACTCCTCCTGAATTAGAGGTGCAGATATGACTCCCCCTTCATTGTGGTTTTACCCTCGTCAATCTGTTCAGCCGCCAGTAGGTATGGAGGAGAAAAAATGGCAATGCAAAACCAAAACAAAATAGAAAAATAAAATCTTTTGTAAGTTTCTTTTCTTTTGGCATTCAGCTGATTTGATCTACTTTCATCAATGTCTGTCTGTATCAAATGATCTTATACACTACAGTGAATTAAGAAACATGAGAGTTAAGATATAAATAAAAATATAATTAATAAGATAAACACTCTAATATATACATCAAACAGTGAGACCAGTACTTAACAAATCGTCTTGTTTATTTCACTGAGACAGTTTCGGATCGCTTAGCATTACGCAAACTATAAAACAAATCCTCGCATGGCATAAGAACTCAGTTGTACAGTATACATACATCCTACATCAGGGGTTCTCAACCAGGGGGGAATTTCCCCCCTCAGGTTTTCAGGGGGGGGGGGAAACTGATTCTAATATGGAAAAAATAAAGGATTTTCAGTATTATATGCATATTATTTGGAATGCACTTTTTGAGGCAGACAATCTTGGAAAGGAGGGGGAATGACATCCTGACATATAAATCATTTCACATACATGTTCGACTTGGCTCCTGATATTCACTGGCGATAACGGATAACGGATATTATTTTTGGTTCCTCGTGGCTAATGTAAGGTAACGTCACTATTACCGGCGGCCGTGTACACAGCTTAACTTGGTGGGGGCAGTGCTTCATGATACAACTGGACAAATATTAAAATATCGGAAGAAAAAATGATGAAATGAAATGAAATCGACGCCATGCAGTGAGTGACCATTGTTTCTCACGGTAAAACTAGTCAAGAAAATATACATAAACCGTTATATAGATTCTTCAGAGGGTAGCATTGTTTTCGACAGCTGCCACAAGATATCTAGTGTTCCCTGGTAGCTGTCAATGGACCTTTGGAAATGTGTTTCTTATTGTCGCACGAGTCAGCTGTCCGAAGCTCTCCGGAACTCCTCATATAAAGAGTTTGAGTTCTGTCACGTCCTCGACTCACTGAAACTCTTGAAGGGTTAGCTGAACCCAAGGGTCAGTAAGAGTGAGTCACAGCGAGCGTGAATATTGAATCACTTAGTAGAATGTGTCAGCGCTTTATTTAGTAAATGATATTGAGATAGGTGCTTGCAGGAGACAACCCTCGTAATTATTAGTCAGATTTCAATAACATATTCGTGTCAGTTGGTAAAATAAGTACGATTTCAAATAGAAAATTCCAGTTATTCCACCCCAATTCAGAAACTTCTGAAAGAGCTCTTAAGTGAGTAAATTACCGTAACAAATTCCCGGGAAAAGAATCATTACAGACTTTAAAAATAATAAGACATGAAAATAAATAAATAAATAAACAAATAAATAAATAAATAAATAAATAAATAAATAAATAAATAAATATATATATATATATATATATATATATATATATATATATATATATATATATATATATATATATATATATATATATATATATATATATATATATATATATATATTGTTACGCCGCCTCTTAATTTACTTAAATATCCAGGTTCTAGGCGGGTCGTTTAACGATGCAGATGGTCGTTAGAGAACAAAGAATGCTGGTTACAATACAAAATGAAGAAATAAGATGGGCTTGAACAAATAATGACAGTAAAACCTTAACAGCACAGGGTAAGGTGACTAGAATATATAATAGTAAATTTAACACATCATTACAGGAATAATATGGAACATGGGAGCATGTTATATATAAAAAAAAATAGAAAAAATACGACACGGTCGTAACAATATATATATATATATAATAAAATCAAATCTATCTACACATGAGAAAAAGATTCATGGGAAAGGTGACCTATTAAAACGTCAGTTAGTGAAATAAAACTGTGGTTTTCATGAGTTCACTAAACCCGTACAAGGTGCTTTAGTGTACCAGTCCAATTTAGGAATGTGTAGGCCCTCTCTTTCATATATACCAACCATTAATATATCCCCGACTATATAAAATATCCTGTGGAAAATTTGTTTAAATGCATTTCATTTCGTACCAGAGAAAACATGCAATTTGGAAACCCCGAAGCTCAGTCCTTTTTCTTGTCTCAATAAATATGCGTTTCCTGGCTTCCCTGGGCAAGATTAATGGCCGGCCAACTCAAAACACTTAATTGAAACTCGTATCTTTACCGCCAAGTTACCTGGTAGTGGTCGTGGTCAGTTGTCATAAGTGCGTTATAAGGTGTTTATCGGCTTGGTGCCTGACGCTGACACAACACATTTCTCTTTAACTGACAAGTAATGAAAGGTTAGGAAAAGCATGCTGTTCATATTGTTATTACGAGTACTACTACAACTATTGCTACTATTACTACAGCTACTTTACTACTATTGCTCCTGCTACAATTACTACGACTACTGCTACCACTTTTAACGATTACAACTACTGTTGCTACAAATACTACACCTATTGATACAGCCACTACTATCACGGCAACAAAGACTACTACTACTACTACTACTAATTCCACTATTGTAATTGTCGTGCATGTCATTACAGGCAACATCGAGTAAGTCTCAACGAACATATCTTTATTCCCTTCATCAGTGAGGTGGCAAGAATGTCGGATGGAAATGAATGTCTGTCAGTCAGTCTAAGACAGCCGGAGGTGAGTAAACCAGTGGAAAGTTGAGGATTTCCTGTAGGACTGACGTTGGCTGGTTGTTGGAAGTTAGACCCGAGGTCAAGATATGTCAGATCTAGTGACACATTTCACCAGTGGTCTTTCTATCAAAGCGGGAATTGCTTCAAAGTGAGGCTGGTCCTTTTTATGTAACTAAAAGTGGTTCCTGCAGGCATGACGGCACGTAAGCAGGTAAGCTGATGTGTGTGTGTGTTCAGGCAGTACGTGGAAAGTAGAGCATACAGGAATATAGATAGATGTGTGAACTCTCTCTCTCTCTCTCTCTCGTGAACCTCGTCTAGGGACCAGGAGTTTCACCATCGTGCAACGGTGTTAATTTAAACCCGAATGTGTTTGTTTTTTCCGAATGGGAGTCTGGTATGTACAGGACAATCACTGCCACAATTGAACCCCCTTCCACCTTCCCTCCCCTTCCACCTTCCCTCCCCTTCCACCTCCCCTCCCCTTACCCCCTATCCTCGCCCACCACCATAGCTTTTAGCTCGTTTTCTCTTTCTGTTTTCAGTAAAATTTGTAAACTTGAAAACTAATTTTAGAGAAATATTGAGGTTTTGAGGGGTTTGGGGGAATGGAGAGAGAGAGAGAGAGAGAGAGAGAGAGAGAGAGAGTAGATTCTTCCGGGACTTCGCCAAAGACAGCACCGGTAATATTTAACAACGGCTGCTTAACGATAATGATGAGATTCGGACATGCACGTCCAGCCATTGTTGTTGTGACGTGATTTATGTGGATTATTTTTCAATGTTGTTAAAGCGTTTATTTATCTACAGTGTGCGGGGGGGGAGGAGGGGGTCACTCCTTGTATGTTTGTTTGGAATTAAATTATCTTAAGACGGATTTCAACGGCTAACATCAAAGTTAGATTATAGGTTAGATTATATATTCGTCGATATTTAATATAATTTTGAAGAAGGTTGCAATAAAGTGAACTGGATAGATGTAATAAAACTTGGTAGGTGGGTGTAATGCTGCTGAATTAAGAAGTGATAAAGGCTATGTGAGTATATATGAAAGGCTCTAGGTCACGGCTCTAGGTCACGGGACTAGGTTTACGGTTTTAGTTCACGGCTCTAAGTCACGGCTCTAGGTCACGGGACTAGGTTTCCGGTTCTAGTTCACGGCTCTAGGTCACGGGGCTAGGTTTACGGTTCTAGTTCACGGCTCTAGGTCACGGCTCTAGGTCACGGTTCTAGTTCACGGGACTAGGTTCACGGCTCTAGGTCACAGATGTAGGTCCTGACTCAAGGTCACGGTTCTAGGTTACGGGACTAGGTCACGGCACGGCTCTAGGTCACGGCTAAAGGTCGCGGCTCTGTCACGGTTCTAGGTCACGGCTCTTAAATAACAGCTATAGGACACGATGCAAAGTCACGGCTCTAGGTCACGGGACTAGGTTTCCGGTACTAGTTCACGGCTCTAGGTCACGGGACTAGGTTTACGGTTCTAGTTCACGGCTCTAGGTCACGGCTCTAGGTCACGGTTCTAGTTCACGGCTCTAGGTCACGGCTAAAGGTCACGGCTCTTAAATAACGGCTATAGGTCACGATGCAAAGTCACGGCTCTAGGTCATGGCTGTCACGACTCAGGGTCACGGCTCTGTCACGGATATATGTCACGGATCTTGGTCACGGATCTTGGTCACGGCTCTAGGACACAGCCCTAGGTCACGGTTCAAGGTCACGGCTCTAGGTCACGGGTTTAGGTCACGGATCTAGGTCACAGTTCAAGGTCACAACTCTGTCACAGTTCAAGGTCAAAGTTCTAGATCAAAACTCTAGGTCACGGCTCTAGGTCACGGTTCAAGGTCACGGTTCAAGGCAAGGTTCTAGGTCACGGCTCTAGGTCACGGATCTAGGTCACAGCTCCAGGTCACGACTCTGTCACGGTTCAAGGTCAAAGTTCTAGATCAAAACTCTAGGTCACTGCTCTAGGTCACGGCTCAAGGTCACGGTTCAAGGCAAGGCTCTAGGTCACGGCTCTTGGTCACGGCTCTAGGTCACGGCTCTAGGTCAAAGACTTTCGACGAAATACCTCATTATCGGGTGGACAGTTTAATTTAACTTTGCCAAAAAATTGGATAATGTCTCCTCATAACCCCACCCTTCCTCTCCTTTACCTTACCTTCCCCCTCTCTCCCTCTCCCCCTCTCTCTTCCCTCTTTCCCTCTCCCTTCCCTCTCTCCCTCCTCTTTCCTTTTCCATTTCTCCTTCTCCCACCCCTCCCTTTATTCCCTCTCCCTTCTCTCCCACCCCTTCCTCTCCCCTCCCTTTCTCCTTCTCCCTCTTCTCCCTTCCCTCTGCCATCCCCCTATCCATCCCCTTTCTCCTTCTCCCTCCTCTCCCTGCCCCTCCCTTCTTTCCCACCCCTTTCCCCTACCCTCTATCCCATCCCCTTTCTCCTTTTCCCTCTTCCTTCCCTTTCCCTCCTTCCCCTTTCTCCTCCACTCCCTCCCCCCGTTCTTCCTCCACTCGGCCTCCCTTCTTCTTTCACTCAATAAAATTATTATTATTATTATTATTATTATTATTATTATTATTATTATTATTATTATTAATATTATTATTATTATTATTATTATTATTATTATTATTTCTGCTTCAGTAAAGAGATATAGGAAAGAGGTAATTTTGTCTGTTAAAAAAAATAAAAATAAAAAATTCCAAAGGAAACTCAGATCTTTTGGTTTGATATGCAACACACACTAAAAATTATTGTTTTTTCTCATGTACTGTAGTGTATATTGTTATGGTGATTCCAAAACTTTGATCCCTTTTTTTGGAGAAATTCATAGAACAAAAATTATAAGCCCTTTAAAATTTTAATGATCTATATAAAAATGTTAACCTAACCTACCTAACTTAACCTAACTGGAAACTGACTTAACTATCATAAAATAAAGTATACTGTCTTTCATATTTTAAAGGTTGGATTAAGGACAAATTCACTTAGGTTAATTTATGGTCACAGTTAATTAGTCAAGTCTGACATATTTCTGTTGTACGTATATCACATTTATTGAATATTCATAATTTCATTATCTTTGAATATCCAAGAAATGTAATATAAAAACAATTCACGGTAAAGGTAGTCATACCTGTGATTACTTTCTACAATTATTACATCTAGCTATAATTGAGTGGAGCATCAAGGTGAGTTAGGTAAGATACAAGGAGTTTAAAGATGAAAATGTATTACGGTCTCTCCTCGACTTACGACGGTGTTCCGTCCCGACGACCAGGTCGTAATACCTCAAATATTGTTATTAAATTTTATCATCAATGACTTCTTTTGGTATTAAACAATACAATTTGGTGCTAATTTTTTCCTCTTATATAAAGTAGCTTTAGTGTATAGGGTGAAACATCAATCATGAAGTGATTGTCATTAGAACTTTATGGGGTCTGAATTTGTAAAAAAAACACAACTAATGTGTTTAATCTACTCATAATCAATTTGGTAAAATGAATGTTTAGGTCATCCACCTCTACTTGGCATTTGAAAAAACATAATTTCAATGTCACCAAACCTAACCTAACCCAACTTAACTAATCTAACATAACCTAACTTAACTGGTAAAAATCGGTCAACTTAAAATCATTAAATTCGCTGGATGGACAAAAAGATAATAATATCATCAATTCCATTTATTTTAGAAGGACTTATTCATTTTTGTTGAAATCATGGACATACAAAGCCAATATATCTACATTTGATTCTACCAGTGTGAATGGCAAAGTTAATTAATATCACCACTCCAACTGTTGGCCCAAACAAGTCGTAAAGTAGTTCTTTTTTGTAATACATCGAGTCACTAAGGGAATATAAAAATAAAACATGAATTTAGGTCACTGAATTTATCTCATTAGTAGCAAATTGTGGTTAAACTGATACACAAATGAAACATGCCTGGGAAGTACCTAGCACTAGTTACCTGGCATATTTGGACTTATTAAAATATGAAATCTAGGCTAATAAGTAATTATACTAAGGAAATGATTATTTTGGTAGTGATGGACTGTTATTAATTGCCCTCATTACGAAAATTGGGTCGATATTAATTCTGATAAAGGACGTCATTCACCATCCCAGAGGAAGCTGTTCTCACCACTCTTCAAATAGACCATTTACGACTTTTTTTTAGTTCAATTTGATTTCAATACATTTCTACACATAAATTAGTTGTATTAGTTATCTTAAAGGCTTACCTTTTATGATTGTTAGGCGAATTTGGAGGATATAAACGGCGCTGTAGAGGCTGGCGGCATTTTTCGTACACAAACATGGACCGCTTTTAAAAAGAACAATACAATTCTGCATGTGCTGTTCTGTATGGAGTATATCGTATAACAAATATTATTCCTTTGCAGATTTATACATTTTATGTCCATCCAAATCAATTTTCTTTCTTTTGGTTTCAAAAATAGTTGCCGGACGAAATTTCCCCATGTTCCAATAACGATGGCTGTCCACGGGTAATGTTGTGAACCTCGTGGAGAACTGAAGTTGTTCCTGGAAATGAAATGGAAGGATGATTTACTAAGTTGATATTGTGTTCTCTATCTCTCTCTTGTGTGTGGTTTTTTTTACGGGAATTAGCCAACCCGGGCACAGGTCAAACGACCCACAACGGAGCCTGGGGGGCGAAAAAAAGAACTTTATTTTTATGAGATTCTGTCTGTTCGTCCATCTTGTGCGGGCAATCAACATGGTAGGTAGTGAGCCGGTCGAGTCTCTGTTGTTTTGACGCTTTTTTGTTTTTTTAATGCCCCAATTTAAAAGAGTGACTTACAGTAGATGAATTCACCATTTGGGGGTAAGGGTGGGGGGAGTGAGGGTGGGGGATGGGGGTTGGCGGGGTGAGGGTGGAGGGTGGGGGATGAGGGGGGTGGTAATGGAGAAGGTTTAGGTGAGGGAATTTAGTGGACAAAGACTTGAGAATCCAACAGACATATACACAAGATAGTCATACACACACATACATGGCAGTCATATGCACAAGACAGTAATACACACACATACATGGCAGTCATATACACAAGATAGTCATACACACACATACATGGCAGTCATATGCACAAGACAGTCATACACGCACACACACACCCGAGTCATGTACACAAGAAGACAAGTCATACACGCCCACATAGCTTGAATGTTGTACGGAGTGCCCCATTATATCTCTATGTTAATAAACGTCTACTTTTGGAGGTTGACTGCGTAAATATATGAATTATTAAAGAAAAACAGGAAAAACAGCTAATGTAACATAAATAGACCTTCCAAAAAGTCGATAGTAATTCCCCTGCCTGTGACACGACGAAGTAAGTACCTCTATCTAGCTCCTCCAGTCCTAGATCGAGGCAAGGCCAAGCCAGTTCATCACTTATTAACTAAACTCTCGGGTAGGTGTAGGTTAGGTAGGGTAGGACATCCCGTCTATAACCCCCACCCATCATCCTCTCACCCATCCTGGGAGGTGGGGAATGGTACCATCCGTCAGCCAACAACAGAAGGTACCAAGAACCACTGACTGGGAAGGGTGAGAGGATGAAGGGGTGGGTGTAGTGGGTGGTGTGCTAAAAAAATAAAAAATATATATAAAAAAAATAAAAAATAAAAAATAAAAAAAAATAAAAAAAAATAAATAAATAAAAAAAATAAAAATAAAAAAATAAAAAAACGAAAAAAAAGTGTAGTGGGTCGTTGCGTTGGGTCGTTGGGTTCGTTGCGTTGGGTCGTTGGGTTCGTTGCGGTGGGTCGTTGGGTTCGTTGCGTTGGGTCGTTGGGTTCGTTGCGTTGGGTCGTTGGGTTCGTTGCGGTGGGTCGTTGGGTTCGTTGCGCGTTGCGGTGGGTCGTTGGGTCGTTGGGTTCGTTGTTGCGTTGGGTCGCTGGGTTCGTTATGCTGCAGTGGTGGGTCGTTGGGTTCCGTTGCGTTGCGGTGGGTCGTTGGGTTCGTTGCGTTGCGTTGGGTCGTTGGGTTCGTTGCGTTGCGGTGGGTCGTTGGGTTCGTTGCGTTGCGGTGGGTCGTTCGATTCTTTTGGTGTTTTTTTAACTTAAATGATTAATATAATTGAGAATAATAATTAGAACATTTATAATTACTGTAATTCCTGGTCATTTGTCAACAACATCAGAATTGAGACAGCACAAATAATACGTCATAAAATAGGGTAGTGTTGGGTAGGGTGGTGTAGGGTGGTGTATTGGGGGTGTAGGACATCCCGACTATAACCACCCACCCACACGCATCATCCTCTCACCCATCCTGGGAGGTACCAAGAACCACCGACTGGGAAGGGTGAGAGGATGAAGGGGTGGGTGGGGTGAGAGGGATGATGGGGAGTGGGGGATGAGGAGAGGGAATCCACATCCTTCCCAGGAAGTGGAGAATGGTACAATCCGTCAGGCGCCGACAGAAGGTATCAGGACCCACCGACTGGGAAGTGTATCTGTAGGGTGGTGTAGTGTGGGGTATGGTGGTGTAGTGAGGGTGTAGTGGGTGGTGTAGTATGGGGTATGGTGGTGTAGGGTGGTGTACGGTAAGGTATCAGGACCCACCGACTTGGAAGTGTGTGTGTAGGGTGGTGTAGTGGGTGGTGTAGTGTGGGGTATGGTGGTGTAGTGAGGGTGTAGTGGGTCGTGTAGCATGGGGTATGGTGGTGTAGGGTGGTGTACGGTAAGGTATCAGGACCCACCGACTTGGAAGTGTGTGTGTAGGGTGGTGTAGTGGGTGGTGTAATGTGGGGTATGGTGGTGTAGTGAGGGTGTAGTGGGTCGTGTAGTATGGGGTATGGTGGTGTAGGGTGGTGTACGGTAAGGTATCAGGACCCACCGACTGGGAAGTGTGTGTGTAGGGTGGTGTAGTGTGGGGTATGGTGGTGTAGTGGGGGTGTAGTGGGTAGTGTAGTATGGGGTATGGTGGTGTAGGGTGGTGTACGGTAAGGTATCAGGACCCACCGACTGGGAAGGGTGTGGAATCCCCCCATCCCCCATCCACACCCATCCTGGGAGGTGGAGAATGGCACCATCCGGTAGTTGGCAACGGAAGGTATCAGGACCCACCGACTGGGAAGGGTGTGGAATCCCCCCATCCCCCATCCACACCCATCCTGGGAGGTGGAGAATGGCACCATCCGGTAGTTGGCAACGGAAGGCATCAGGACCCACCGACTGGGAAGGGTGTGGAATCCCCCCATCCCCCATCCACACCCATCCTGGGAGGTGGAGAATGGCACCATCCGGTAGTTGGCAACGGAAGGTATCAGGACCCACCTACTGGGAAGGGTGTGGAATCCCCCCATCCCCCATCCACACCCACCCTGGGAGGTGGAGAATGGCACCATCCGGTAGTTGGCAACGGAAGGTATCAGGACCCTCCGACTGGGAAGGGTGTAGAATCCCCCCATCCCCCATCTATCTGTGTCTCTGTGTCTGACTGTTTCTGCCAGTGTGTCTCACAATATCGATCTGTCTGTCTTTCTGATTTTCTGCCTCTGTTTTTCTGTCTGTCTGTCTCTTTCGTCTATATGTTAGTCTATGTCGCCGTCTCTGTTTCTGTCTGTCCCTCTATTTCTCCGTTTGTCTGTCTGTCAGTTGTCTGCTTGTGTCTGCGACAAACAGACAGACAGGCAGACAGAAAGAAACGGACACAGAGACCAACAGACAGACAGAGATTCCTACAAGTTGTTATTATTTCTTCTTTTACCAAAGTGTTCCTGTTGCTTAACAACTCAATCAGATACGTTATGGTTACGTGGTGAGTCAAGGGACAGTTGTCTGTTTCAGTTTGGGTGACAGCGGTCGAGCCTGAGAAGAGCGCCGGACCTTCTTATTTACGGCGATTCCTTCTTTATCTTGAGTTATTAGCCAAGATTGTCTTGTCTCTCCCTGTCTGCCTCTGACTGTCTGTCTGTCTCCGCTCGTCTGTTTGTCTGTCTGTATGTCTTTTTCTGTCTGTGTCTTTCGATGTGCTTGTCCGTTTGTCTGACGGTTTCTGTCTGTTTCTGTGTGTCTGTCTGTTTAATGTCTGTCTGTCTGTGTCCGTCCGTCTGTCTGTTTTTCTAACTGTCTGTTTGTCTGTCTGTCTACAAATCCTCCCTAAGGAATCCTATCCTATAAATCAACATACCCGACCACCGCCCCCCCCTCCCCCCCCCAACAAAAAATATATAAATAATTAACAAAATAAAAATAAATAAATAAATTAATAAATAAAAAAATAAAAAATAAAATAAAATAATAAATAAATACAATAAAATAAAATACCAACCAACCTCCAAACACAGCAACACCGCCCCCCCCCCAGACAAAGCCGCACAGAAATACTTACAATTCTCCATACCCAACCTCAGGGACAACCCTCTCAATAAAAACAACCTAACTCAACAACTCCATTCAACAAAAAACAGACAGACAGACAGACACAGAACAGACAGCCAGAGACCGACATAGTGGAAAGACAGAGAGGCTGAGACAGACAGATAGACAGAACGAGACAAACACAGACACAGACAGACAGTGACAGACATTGTAAAAATAGACTGGCAGACAGAGACAGACTGACGGACAGACAAACAGAGATACAAAGACAGACAGAGACTGAGAGACAGACGGACAGAGACAGTTAGACAAACTAACTCTACCAAAGCACCAATCACCTACTGCGGCACCAAGAGACGCCAACCCCAGTAAATAGAAACCCTCCTCCTGGGTCGTTTGATCTGTGCCCGGGTGGGCTAATTCCCATTAAAAAAAAAAAGCACTTCCATACCCAAGTGATCAGTTTAAGTGAGCAACTGGCTGGGCCCAGCCTCGAACTGGTCCCGGCGGTGCTAGACGTAGTTCGTCATGCCACCGCCAGGGGTCTACTGTCGGCTTTTCTGAAGGTGGTTTTGTTGTTTTTCTTTAATAATTCATATATTTTCGTAGTTTTTCTCAAAATTTGTTTGAATTTATACTCCAATAGCAGAGTTACAATTGTATTGAAGCTGTGTGTGGCTCTTTTACAGCCAATCTTGGCTACTAACTCAAGATACACTTGTGTGTGCGTGTTTGACTGTCGTGTGTGTGAGTGTCGTGAATCATGAAGACATTTTGCAAGAACCTGTACCAAAACACATACAAAAGAATACCAAACAGTTATAAACAACAGCGAAACGGTAACTCTGCTATTTGAGTTTAAAATCGCGTTAAGAACTGCGAAAATAAATCAATTATTCAGGCATCCTACATAATCTAACTACAGATGTTGATTAATGTCCCCCTGGCGGTCACAGCTTCCATGGTAAACACTTTAAATATTATGAGTGTCTCTCACCCACAATGGAGAGGCCTACACTATTTTCTCTCACCACCGCTGTCTACACCTACACTATGGTTACTCACACGAGCCAGAAGCACCGGACATGGAGTAGAAAAATTGTCCTCGTTGCAGATGGTGACGTCATCGTGTGGGTCGCAACGGACCCTGGTGTTATGGTGAAGTAATGGTGAGGTGATGGTGATAGTAAAAGAGATGGTGAAGTTCTTGGGAAGGCCACAGTGAGGTAACGATGAGAATGGTGATATTATGGTGAAATGATGGTGAGGTGACTGGAGGAACTATTCACTAGAGGACCGATGCTGGTGAAGGGTTACTGGTGCACCACTGAAGTATGAATGAAGAAGTAATGATAAAAAAGATAGCTAATAGGAATGATGGTGACGTAATGGTGAGAAGAGGTGATGGTGAGTTTTAATGGTGATGGTGAGCGTAATGGTCCGGGTTTACAAGCTTTTACATATACGTGAACGCTTTAAGATTATAACACACACACACACACACACACACACCATTTTTATCCTTCATATCCCGAGAAAATTTACTCAACTAAAATAAATAACTATGACCTGGAACCTGGACCACTATGTTATGCTGTAAAAATAAACTCCTAACTAGACCCCCACAAGGTACCATGTCTTATGGTCCTGTGCAGCAGTCACTTATCTTATTATCTTACCCAAATTTGAATATTTTACTCTTATTACTTTTGTTTTTCTTATCTTCTCTTATCTTCGGTGTTTATCTGTGTTTTCTTTGTTTAAAGGATTTTGTTTATTATTTTATGCTTATCTACTGATGCCAAGTTACCACCAGTCTCTCAGTGAAGTAATGCCTTTTCCCGTTTACCCTTCCTCCCGCACACCAACACTCCCTCACATCAATTCTTCACCCACAACACTGCCCACACAATAACACTCCCCCACACACCCCCCCTACACACTCACGACACTTGTCATCAAATATCGCCTCTTCTTCTCTCAATACACATTAGACCGACTTGTTGCCAGCCCCACATAATAATATACCATTGTCCTTCACTCCACCTATCACGTACGTCTGGGTGATAACAATATATGTGGATAAATACACGTAAATATTAGTGACAGCGACGAATATATTCTCATACATATTAGAACAATGTTTTTCAAACGTTTTTTACTGCGACCCACAGCCAGAACAACAATTTGAATTGCGACCCATTAAACCTAAGTGTAATGATATGAAATGAGCTCAGGTTAGATTACGGGGGAAAAAAAACTACGATTACGAGTTTGCGTATGATGACTTAAGACACTGAGATCGATGACTAAGGTGTTGGGTATGATGACTTAAGACACTGAGAACGATGACTAAGGTGTTGGGTATGATGACTTAAGACACTGAGAACGATGACTAAGGTGTTGGGTATGATGACTTAAGACACTGAGAACGATGACTGAGGTGTTGGGTATGATGACCTAAGACACTGAGAACGATGACTAAGGTGTTGAGTATGATGACTTAAGACACTGAGAACGATGACTGAGGTGTTGGGTATGATGACTTAAGACACTGAGAACGATGACTGAGGTGTTGGGTATGATGACTTAAGACACTGAGAACGATGACTAAGGTGTTGGGTATGATGACTTTAGACACTGAGAACGATGACTGAGGTGTTGCGTATGATGACTTAAGACACTGAGAACGATGACTAAGGTGTTGCGTATGATGACTTAAGACACTGTGTAATAGCAGTGGTAGGGAGGGAGAGTTTGTGTAATAGCTGTGGTAGGGAGGGAGGGGTTGCATAATAGCTGTGGTAGGGAGGGAGGGGTTGCATAATAGCTGTGGTAGGGAGGGAGGGAGGGGTTGCATAATAGCTGTGGTAGGGAGGGAGGGGTTGCATAATAGCTGTGGTAGGGAGGGAGGATAGGGCTGTGTACTAGCTGTAGGAGGGAAGGAGGAAGGGACGGAAGGAAGAACTTTACAATAGATGAAGGGAAAAGGAATAAGAACAGACAAAGGAAAAACCGAAAGAGGAATTAACAAAGAAGGAAGGAATTATAGTTAGAGACTTTGAAATAAAAATAACAGGTGATGAAGATTTTAAGAGGTGATAAGAAAAGAAAAGAAAAGAAAATAGGTAAAAAAGAGAAGTCGATGATAAAACGTAAGAATGTGTGGATAATGAGGGGGAAGGAAAGTGTAAAGAGGTGTAAGAGAATGAGAGTTATAAGATAAGACGTGATGAAGGAGATGTAAAGGTGCTTGTAAGAGGTTAAGGAAGAGAGTATATGAAGAAAGACGGAAGAAGATAAATACGAGGAGGAATTAGCAATATATGAAACAGAAACTGAATACCTTGGAATATCTTATTTCATCTATTCAATCTGACACTCACGTTTTTTCTGTGTTTTCTCTCAAGCTCTTCGGACCCAGGCGCGGGTCTTCTTGTTCTGCTGCTCGTTCACTTTTCTGGCAATATCTCCGTCCTTCTCGCCACAGCATTTCGCTTCCTTCGTTCTCACAGTAATATCTCACACTTTTGTTTTTGTTCTTCCTTTTTCATTTAATTTCCCGTTGTTGTTGTTTTACGTCTTTTGTCTGTTGTAGTTCTTTCTTTGTTTCTGTTGATAGGTAAGAGTTCTTTATCATATTAATCATAAAGTACCGCTTATGGGCGTCGTCTTAAGAGACTCTTACCTATTTTATTCCATATTTACAGGTCACGTCTTCATGTTATACATATTGCAATAATCATTTTTAACAATAAAATTTGGATAATTAATCTTTCATTCATTCGTGTGAAGTTATTTTCACTGTGTTTGTGTGAGTTTTATTGTTTTTGTTGTCGTTGTGTAAATACACCGGCGTGATTGTTTATGTAACCCATATATTTTTATTTCGATTCCAAGCTGTTGTTTCCAAACTTTACATCATTATCCCCCGACACTGTCATCTTTTTGTCATTTTTTTTACGAGTCGAAAAAAGTAACTGTTCAAGACCTGCCACTCATATCTTCACAAAAGCCCCCAAATTCACGTCTCCAACACCACTTTTTATCACAAGGGAAACAAATCCTTCAAAAAGACATAATTTCTTTAGGGATTCTTATAATTAAATCACAAATCCATAAATTACATCCCGGGACGATGCAGAGGAACTGTTTACAAAAGTTTCTGTTCTGTTTCTCTTTCTGGGTGGATTCTCCGCCTTGTGTCCTTGAGAGATGAAGTATTTTCCTACTGTGAGATTCTGACAACGATATTCCTTCGTTTACTCAAGTTTGCTGATACAATTTTAGCCGAGTCTGGTGTGTGTGTGTGTGTGTAATAATAATAATAATAATAATAATTAACGGTTTATTGAAAAAGTTCTGCAGCCCGAAGGCTGAAAATATACATTGGACATAAATGACTTATTACATACATTGGTGGTTTAACAAAAGCCTTCATTAGAGAAAGGTAAAGGAACATACAGTGAACATACAGATTAATGTAGGTGTTGAACAGCAAACACGTAGTGTAGTAACTCTCTCCCAGATGGTATTAGGAGGGACCTCACGTGGTGTAGTAGTTCCCTCACAGATGTGTTATGAGGGACCTGACGTGGTGTAGTAATTCCCTCGCAGATGGTGTTATGAGGGACCACGTGGTGTAGTAATTCCCTCACAGATGGTGTTATGGGGGTCCTCACGTGGTGTAATTACCTCACAGATGGTGTTATGAGGGTCCTCACGTGGTGTAGTAATTCCCTCACAGATGGTGTTATTAGGGACCTGACGTGGTGTAGTAATTCCCTCACAGATGGTGTTATGAGGGGGCCTCACGTGGTGTAGTAATTCCCTCACAGATGGTGTTATGGGGGTCCTCACGTGGTGTAATTACCTCACAGATGGTGTTATGAGGGTCCTCACGTGGTGTAGTAATTCCCTCACAGATGGTGTTATGAGGGGCCTGACGTGGTGTAGTAATTCCCTCACAGATGGTGTTATGAGAGACCTAACGTGGTGTAGTAATTCCCTCACAGATGGTGTTATGAGGGGGCCTCACTTGGTGTAGTAATTCCTTCACAGATGGTGTTATGAGGGCCTCGTGGTGTAATCAATTCCCTCACAGATGGTGTTATGAGGGGCCTCACGTGGTGTAGTAATTCCCTCACAGATGGTGTTATATGAGGGCCTCGTGGTGTAGTAATTCCCTCACAGATGGCGTTATGAGGGGCCTCACGTGGTGTGTGAATTCCTTCACAGATGGGTGTTATGGGGGCCTCCCGTGGTGTAGTAATTCCCTCACAGATGGTGTTGTAAGGGGCCTCACATCAGGTGTATTAATTCCCTCACAGATGATGGTGTTATGAGGCCTCACGTAGTGTAGTAATTCCTTCTAGATGGTGTTATGAGGGCCTCACATAGTGTAGTAATTCCCTCACAGATGGTGTTGCATGAGGGCCTCACGTGGTGTAGTAATTCCCTCACAGATGGTGTTATAGGGAGTCCTCACGTGGTGGTAATTCCCTCTGGGTGCATTATGAGGGCCTCACTTGGTGTAGTAATTCCTTCTGGAGATGTAGTGTTATGAGGGGCCTCACGTGGTGTAGTAATTCCCTCACAGATGGTGTTATGAGGGGCCTCACGTGGTGTAGTAACTCCTTCACAGATGGTGTTATGAGGGGCCTCACGTGGTGTAGTAATTCCCTCACAGATGGTGTTATATGAGTGAGGTGTGGTTCCATCGCTGGCTGTTGGGTCTCACGTTATCACTGGGTACCTGGGACTCACTGTGTGAAGGTCAACTTGGGTACCACTGTTACTGTTGAGTTGTTCTCACTGACTTAAGCACTGTTCACCACTGTTCACCTCTGTTTAACACTGGTTCCATTCCTTTTCCAAATGAAATAGTAACTTCTGGCAGAACTTGTTGATATTCCGGTGGGGAGGAGGGTTCAGGGGAGGGGGTTGGTATGGGCCAACATAACAGTTGACCTGGCTGCTCTGAGAGGAGCGCCAGGTACGTCTTGACCCTTTGGTGGTCAAGGATGTGTGTGTGTGTGTGTGTGTGTGTGTGTGTGTGTGTGTGTGTGTGTGTGTGTGTGTGTGTGTGTGTGTGTGTGTGGCGGGGTGAGGGGTAAGGTACTTGGGCAGAGAACCACATCACCCCCCCCCCGCCGTCGTCTTGTGGATTATTACGATGTTAAGCGTAAGGGAGGTAAAAGCGGAACAATGATTACCCGAAGATTCTGAGACTTCAAGATTGCGGGTTATTTAAGTTTTAATTGGTGTGGAATTACCACTGAGGAAAGTTGAGTCGGCGGTGTTTTTTATATTTATTTTTATTGAATTATAATCGGTACTGAGAAAGAAATACTTGGCTTCTTGTTTGCCTCCGTGACGAAAGAGAGAGAGAGAGAGAGAGAGAGAGAGAAATTATGCCTTTCAGAATACAAGAAAAGTACATAAGGGGCACATAAGATTAATCTGTTTCTATAATAATATTACACAGCCTCCCCCAACCCTCTCCTCCTCCTCCTCCAACTCCTCCAACTCCTCCTCCTCCTCTTCCTCCTCCTCCTCCTCTTCCTTCTCCTCCTCCTTCTCTTCCTTCTCCTCCTCCTCCTCCTCACAGTGCCAGGGACATTGTTCTCTCATGGGTCTCTCTGTGGTATATGGTAGGGTTTCTTCTTCAGCAGGTGACTAATTGCTCTACCTGGCCCTGCTAATGGGTGTCGTTTTTCTAGTTTTTCTTATTACTCTTTTGCTTTTTTATTGTTTGTCTTATAGCGTTTTTCTAACTATAATTTAATTTTTTTCTGTGTAGGTCTCTATCTCTCAATATGAAGCTATCCCTTCATATTTTTTCATATTTTTATTTATTTTTCCTGTTTTTGTCAGTCTTTCCTTCTCTACCTCTCTTTACATGTATGTTTTTACTCTCTCTCTCTCTCTCTCTCTCTCTCTCTCTCTCTCTTCCTCACGGCGGCCATTTGGTAAACGGGGTCACAGTAGACCATACGCACAGGTCTCACGTATAACAAAACCAGGCAAATGATTTATACAGGTGACTGCGGGGGGGAGGGGGGGGATTCCAGGTGGTCCGCCACATTAAACAACTCTCGTTTGTCTGTTGTTCTCTCTCTCTCACTCTCACTCTGTCATTCTTTATTCATTACATAACCTCCCTTCCTATTTCTTACTTTTTTCCATTTCTCTCTCTCTTTCTCTCTCTCTCTCTCTCTCGATCTCTCTTTCTCTCTCTCTCTCCCTCCCTATCTGTTTCTCCTTCTCCCTTTCTTCTAAATATTATGGCTATATGCTTCTCACTCCTCCTAATCCTCTCTTTCATATATCTCTCTCTTACCTCTCTCCTTCTCCTTTTCAATTTATGTCGCTCTATCTTTCTATCTGAAAAGCTATCTTCTCTCTCCCACTGTATGAATCCTAGATGTTTTTAGTGAGTTTCTGTAGGACAACACCATGTAAGTGTACCTCTAGATTGTAACTAATAGGTGTTTCGTGAGAGGAGAAGATAGATATAAAGGTTGAGAGAGAGAGAGAGAGAGAGAGAGAGAGAGAGAGAGAGAGAGAGAGTAAAAACTTCGTGATTCGTTATGGATATGTACAAAGTAACTCTATATATCCTTTAGGAGAGAAAAAAAACCACTACCTCCCTTGTGAGATATCTCTCATTCTCTCCTGGGTGTGGAAAGGACACACCCCTATCTCTCCTTCTCTTGTACATATTAGAGTTTATACATCTCTGACCTGCTAGTTAATTCTCTGGATAATAAACACACGGGAACTTTTCTTATGGGTGAAATTTAGAGCAGACTGCTAAACCTTCACAGAAAAAACACGTTCTTGTCTGACTCTAGGGAGACACATTTTGAGGAGTCTGCACTGAGCTGAGTAACGCCACCTCAAAAATGTCCATCTTGGCTTTCTCTTCTAATTCTTCTTCCTCTTTCTCCTTCTTTCTCTCACCTACTCTTAAATTGGGTTGGATGACTGTGTGTGTGTGTGTGTGTGTGTGTGTGTGTGTGAATTTCAGTCTCAACCAACTTCTGTCACTTTCTACATCCTTCTGTCACTTCTCTCCCTTACCTTCTCTTCTTCTCTTTTCTCTTAGTTAACCCAAACAAAGAAAAAGAAAAACGTTGTCCTCTGTAGTAAGAGAAAACAAATTTCCTTCAGAATGTAAATTAATTTCGGAGAAAGATGTGTAAATCTTATACTCTTCGATGTATTAGTAACCATCAACATTAAAAACATAAATTCAGACTTTTTTCATATATCAAGTACAACCTCACAAAATACGGTCTTTTTTTATTACATATACAGTATATATCAATGCTAATTCAAATAAATGTATTGATTTTCATTACTCTTTTATCTTTCATAGCTATTAAAAGTTATTGGACTTGTTAAAACTTCATACAACTACAAAGGACAAAAAATTACGGCTGTTATTGGGTTTCAGGCTCTAGGGAGAGGCATTACAAAGTATTGTTGAGGTTCTTTTACAAGGCCGTATATCCAGCCCGCCTAGAGCAGTTTTGGGGTCTCAGTGGGATTGGCTCGAGGTCTGTGACTTGTGTAAGTTTCGGCTCACTATGCCGGGGTCAAGGCGTGTTTTCTCGCCTGTGTGATGGCCACTTCTGACTCTTTATCATCTCTCCAGTAGATGGCATCTCCTGAATCCCACCCCTGCCTCTGTTGGATTTCGAATTTTATGAACAAGTGGAGTTATCAGGGATGTCATTGTGAAAGGAATTAACTCATCGTCATCAAGGAGTTAATTCATCGTCCTCAACGGGTTAAATCATTATCATTATGGGATAAGATCATCGTCCGTGAGGGGTTTAACATAATCCCCGAGGAATAAATCATCGTCGTCGAGAGGTTAAATCATCCTACATCAGGAATTACGGAATGTTCTTTTTTTACTTATGAACAAAAGCTGAACAAAATCTTCAACGTCACGACAACAAAGAGTTTGTAGGAACAGCTTTGCATCAACACACTCAGGCGAGGAAGCAAAGTAAATAAGTCAATAAACAGGTGAATAGATTTCCATGCAGAGAAATCCTCGACACACAGGGATAAAGGAGAGATAGAAGGGGAAGAAAGAAAGAAGTGAGAGTGGAGAAATGGGAAAGGAAAATGAAAGGAGAAGGGGAAAGAGAGAGTGAGAGGTGGGAGAACAGAGAGAGACAGGTAGCAAGAAGAGAGAGAGAGAGAGAGAGGTATGTCTGGTAAGTTGAAGGAGACATTAGCGTGTACTGTACATTATTAAGGCGAGTGTTATTGTGGTGATTTGGTGTCTCTGGTGGTCGAGCTGCTGGTGCCTTTCCTTAGTGAAGTTTTTGCGTGTGTCTTTCTCTCTTTATTACTTTGAGTATCTCTCTCCTTCTATGGTTGTTTTTTCTGTTTGTCTCTACGTTTGTTAGACTGTTTTCTTCTCTATCTCTCTCTCAGCACACACACACACCTCTTCTGTCACTACATCCCCACCTCCTCATTCGGTTTCCATTCTTTGACAGTCATTTCTAATCCAATAGCATCAGTGAGTGGCTGTAGGAAAGACGCTCCTCAAGTACGCATAAATGGATTACATTTAATTTATACCTAAAATTTTCTACAAGAGAATCCCACCGAAGACATTCACTACCTCACAACACATTCTTTATTCTATTCCGAAATAAAAGAAAATGTGATTAACTCAGGCGGCGCTATGATGTACTTCACTACAGTTTTATTATCTGTAAAAAAAATCCCTTGTTATAGTAAGAAGAGGTGTAATGTGTGAATTTGTGTAGCGATGTGTTCTTTTTTCGTTCTCCTCAACGATGAAGGAGTCGTCTTCTCTGCCTGTCTGTCTGTTTGTGCGTCTGTTCCTACACTATGGATGATATCTTGTGGCTTATGGCGTATATTTTTTTTGGGGGGGGGGGCGGGGGTGATAATTTTCTACCTTGTGGATGCCATTCTCTATACACCTGCTATTTTTTCTTTATTGTTTTCTTATTTTTTACTCTATTGTTCAAATTGTATTTTTTCCCCAACTGCTAACACATTAAATCTTACCTTTCTTAATACACCACTTCCTCCATTCCGTATGCATTCAGACTAACATCGATTCTTCTTTTCAGCATTAATTTTTGCTTTTCTCTGACCATACATTCTCCCAAACTCTATCACTGATATTTGTGTTGCTTGCTCCGAATCTCCCACTAGCACAGTGTCATCTGTAAACAGAAGATGACTCACCTCCCATTGCCTTCCCATTTCATTATTTACCCAACTTGCACCCTCTGTCCATTACTCTAACTTTCCCCTCTCCTACTATCCCGTCCATGAAAGTATTGAGCAACTATGGCGACGTTACAAATCACAGATAAACTCCAAAAGATATAGTACTTCACTTTCCCTGCACACATATGAACTGATTGCATCAAGTTTCCAGATATTTTCAATACCTTCCACATCGCTTTTCTACCTACTATTATTATTATTATTATTATTATTATTATTATTATTATTATTATTATTATTATTATTATTATTAACACAGCAAATAGGTGTTGTTTCCTGTTGTTAAATCACAGCCTCGCCTTTGCTGAGTTTCGTAAAATCGGTTCAGTGGTTTTATAGATATTTGTTTCAGACACACACATACACATTAAGGAGACAACTACAATGCCTCCTTTCTCTCTTGGGACTGAAATACTAACCAGGAAGAAGATTCCCCAGACGCCAAAGGTAATCTGTTAGAGTGAGTTTGATGCTTTCAGAGGAAGACACCTCCTGCTATAAAGCATCATCTGATCTGTTTAGCATGACTGAGACACCATAAATCAAGATTAACTTCATTTTGCATCTAAAACAGTCTTTTGATCTAGTACAAAAGCTAAGGTGAAATAGTAGGAGAGGACAATATAATTATTTCAGCTAATTCCACAGGTAATATTTTATGGTCATAGCTCGTAACATAAATCCAGAATTATCATTTGTTTCTGGATATTATCATTAACTTATCAATACTTCACTATAATTTAATTGAGACTTTATTGATTTTTATATACATTTTTTTTAACAAGGAACAAAATTATTGCTGTCTGGGAAAGGATATTGAGTTCATTACCCGTAACTTAGTGGTGTTTGTGTATGGTTATATATAGTCAATAATACATATGATGATGTTAAAAAGCCCCTAGAATGAACTACAGTATGTGAGCCGCTGTTTAAACTTTGTCGTAATTCGTAATCGTGATCCTAAGTCTGACGAATGTTTGAAGGAAGGCCATGTGTATCACACCAGATTGGTATTTAAAAAACTTGTATTTTTTTATAACCAGATGACCGACAACTGGGTGAGGTGTCACAGCCCAGTCGAGTATTTCACAAAAGCTCTTGGCTAAGTGAATGTTTCGCGTTGTTGTTCCATGAAAAACGTTCACTAGAAGCAACACTCGTCTCTAGTGCAGCACAAATTTAACTCCAACACAAAACTTTCAGGCAAAAAAATAAAAACAAAAGGAAAATGACGCAAGGAGAGTATAAGCATTTAGAAACCATCGAATGTTTTTAGTTTTTCCTGGGCTGCGGGAACATAGGAGAGTTTTAAGCATCTAATTTGCATAATGCATGAGTTTTAGTAATAAATAATGACAGCGAGAGCACACCAGGCTTTACGGAGAGCCTGACCTGGGTCTGTTATACGAGGTGTGGGCTCTCCTGGGGGGGCAAAAAGTTAAATTCACTAAATTACATATGTATTTAAGTTTCTCTGTTTATCCATATTTAGACCAATCATGTTGTAAGTTGTTACGATAGACCACCTTTACTATTTTTTTCCATTTTACAAGGGTCAAAGGTCACCGACGAATCATCTGAGTCTGAATGGAGACAATATCATGACGTCTTCAATTCCCACATATGTTACTATATATCTGAGAAACACACACACACACACACACACACACACACACACCTTATATATCGCGTTCATTCTGGTTTATCCTTGATTTATCTACACTATCTTTACTTTTCTGTTTTCACTAATTTTCTTATTTTTGTAATAATCTATGGAAACAATATGACGATACAAACAAAAAAGACTCACATAGTATCAGTGTGTGTGTGTGTGTGTGTGTGTGTGTGTGACAGGAAGGAGAGATAACTTTATTTTTATTATACACGAGAGGACTAAAAAATGTATATCTCACTCGACAGTTGTAGCAAAATGGTCTCATAAACACATACCATTTGAGGGGACAAGCTGAATCCCAGACAAACCAAGAGCCGGATCTGAGGTTTTATATTTAAGCTCTTTTTTTTCTTTTCTTTTTAGATTAGCTTAGGTTAGATTAGGTTAGGCTAGATTAGGTTTAGGTTAGGTTAGGTTAGGGGTAGGTGGGTTAGGTTAGGTTAGCTGAGAATGGGTTCCTGCTCCTGTTTATTTGCTCACCTAACCTGTCCTCTAACATAGCCTTTACTGCCCAACTTAACTTTGCCAACATCATCGTCACCGCATTACGATTTTATAAGCTTGATTGGGCTAGCTGTGATGTTCTGCTTATCGCCATTCACCTTTTATAGAGTTGGAACTGGACGTTACAAGTAGGACTTCCAAGCGACCTGAAAAAGGCAAGATTCTTAATCCCTTACATTACCCTAACATACTCGTTAACATACCCCTAACATAAGGAACACTACCGTCTAACATAAACTACTCTACCTCTAACATAACCTAACCTAACGTACACTACCGTCTAACATGACTTAATCTACCTCTAACATAACCTAACCTACCCTCTAACATAGCTTACCCCGGCCTAACATACTGTATAACCAACCTTCACCAGGCCGAACTCTCACACACACACACACACACACACACACACACACACACACACACACACACACCTCTAATACGATAAATTGACCCTGGAATCTTGCCGGAGACCAGTTATATGCTTTAGTGGTCTTCGGCGATAGCAAGAGAGAGTCACCCACTGGAGTTGGCTGGTACTAAGCCTCTTTATCTTCACACTATCTAATATTCTGGCATCCTTATCGCGTGTCTTTTAAAAGCTCTCGGAACATTCCTACACTCCCAACTTTTACCAGCCAGTGAAAGTCTGTACGTTTTTCACTTTTACAGCTGTTATAAGTTCTGTAAACTCTAGTAGGTTCATGTAACTTTTCTCATTTTCGTTGGACGCATAGGAAAAACGAGTTGATTGTTAAGCACACTTGGTGATGTTTGTTAGTGTGTGTGTGTGTGTGAGTGTGTGTGTGTGTAGGAAGGGAAAATACGTTGTCATATAACTACTGTTGTTTCTATTCCAAACTCCCCTACCGCTACCACAACTGTTGTTATTTCTCTTACCACTTAATATTTTAGAGGTTTTGTTTTACAACTCCCACTCCTTTTATCACCATCGTTATTGTTATGACTGTTGCTATTATTTTACTAATGTTT
>NW_024722740.1:0-2710 GCF_018991925.1 Homarus americanus | reverse complement strand
TATGTCACACAATACTCTCTACCTATCCACCACACTATGTCACACAATACTCTCTACCTATCCACACCCCACACCACATGTGCTGTACTCTCTACCCCACACCCTACCCTCCCACCACCCCTCCTACCTCTTGCCTCCCACCACTATGTGCACAATACTCTCTACCTATCCACACCCCTACCCCTCCCCCACACTGTGTCTGTGCACTCTGCCTATCACCTCACCTCACCCCCACTATGTCTGTGCTCTCTACCTATCCACCTCCCTACCCTCCCCAGCCACTGTGTCACCTGTGCTCTTTGCCTATCACCCACACCTTCCCCCATATCTACCCTCCCCATATGTCACAATGCTCTTTTCCTGTCACCCCACACCCTCACCCCCACACCTCTTTCACCCCACCATGTCACCAATGCTCTCTGCCTATCCCACTACCTCCCCCCCACTATGTCACACAATACTCTCTACCTGTCCACCCTACCCCTCCCCCCACCCCTCCTACCCTCACCCTACCCCCTCCCCCACCCTCCTACCCTCCCCACCCCTACCCCTCCCCCACCTCCCTGCCCTCCCCCCCTGCTTGTCACACAATACTCTCTGTCACCCCTCCCCCACCCTCCTACCCCTCCCCTCCCCCATGTGCTGTGTCTCTGCCTGTCCTAGACGCCTACCTCCCCACCCACTGTGCACAATGCTCTGCCTGTCACTTGCCCCCACTGTGTCACACAATGCTCTGCCTCCTCCACTCTCCCTCACCTCTTCCTCCCCCCACCCACTGTGTCACAATGCTCTCCTCACCTGTCACCACACACCCTGCCTCCCCCACCCTCCTGCCCTCACTACACTCCCCCACCCACTGTGTCACACAATGCTCTGCCTGTCACCCACTACCTGCCCTCCCCCAACACTATGTGCTGTGCTCTACCTATCCACCCTACTCCCACCCCTATGTACTGTGCTCTCTATTCCTTCTCCCTCCTCCCTTGTCACCTATCCTACCCCACCCTACCCTCCCCCACCTCCTACCCACACCTACCCTCCCCACCCTCCTCCCCACCCTCCTGCTTCCCCCCACTGTATACTGTGCTCTGTGCCTTACCCACTACCCTCCCCCACCCTCCTACCTTCCTACCTCCCCCTTCCTTGTCTGCTCTCTATCCTTCCCCCACCCTCTACCCTTCTCCCCACCCTCCCTGCCTCCTCCTCTCCACCCCTCTCCCCTATCCACCTTGACTGCATGTGTGCCGGTCTGTTTGTCATTCAAGGATGCACAGTGTTCTTTAAACCTATTACCGCCATTACTGTTCACAGAGACAAGAGGAGAAAAATGTGAGGAACGAGGCACCTTAGAGTGACCTGAAACCTCCTTAAATAGCCTCTATGTCAAGATGAATTAAGGCTGAGTTTAGTGATAGTTCCATCCTTCTACGATATCGAGTACAAAATGGTCTTAGACAAAGAACAATGACCTCTATGTTAAAGGGAAATTAAAGGCGAATTTAGTGTTATTTCGATCTTTTGAGTGTAGGTATAAAATGGCCTTAACCGAGGTAAGAGAAGTAATCCTAAATAACCTCTATATCAAGATGAATTAAAGATCAAAATAGGGTAAAATTTTCTCAGACCAAGACTCGGGTATGCAGTAGTGACGTAAGCAATACTCAAGAACCAAAGGTCAAATGAACCTTATGTCAAGAGTGAATAGAGGCGCGTCTTCTTTTAGTACCTGGTGTTGTAGTTACCTGAATGACTGACTCGATGAAGATGGAGTGCTGTTCAAAGAAAGTTGAAGGGAAAGACGGATAAACAGGACACAATGATAAATAGGAGGCAGTAGAGGTGTGATAACGAGACAAGGGAGAATAATGATGGAAGGAAACAATAGAGAAATAGTCTATTGGATCTATTCTTCACTCTTCACCATCATCAGTTTATTCCGCGTGATAAAACTGTTTCAGACACAACAACCAATCAGAGAAGCTAATTCAAACACATCAACCAATTAGAGAAGCTAGAACTTATGACGTCACAATGAAGGCGGAATAAACATTCAGAGAAGCTAGCTAGAACTTATGACAACACAATGAGGGTCCAATAACCAATTAGAGAAGCTAGAAATAATGATGTCACAATGAGGGCACAGTAACCAATCAGAGAAGCTAGCTATAATTAACTATTGACGACACAATGAGGGTGAAATAACCAATAAGAGAAGCTAGAACTTATGACGACACAATGAGGGTGGAATAACCAATCAGAAAAGCTAGCTAGAACTTATGACGACACAATGAGGGAGAAGTTTCAATAATGCCATTCACAAAAACAGAAATTAATGGCATTTTAATTCTGTAGTTATATTTAAACCTACGATATAAATTCTTAAAAGTATATATACGGTAAATAATTCTCTAGATCAGGAGATATAACGAATAATTCCCCCAAAATAACGTTAGTGAAGGTTGTAATGTAAATAATAAAAGAAATGTATTTGTAGTTGATCTCTCTCTCTCTCTCTCTCCTCAGATATTCCCTAACAAAACACAAAGACATTAAAAGAAAATAAGAAAACAAGATGAAGAGAGATAATGAAAAACAGTGAATATAGTGAATGAAAGAAGAGAAAGAAAGAGAAGAAAAAAGATGAAGATAACGAGTAACACAAGAAGGATAATAATAGAACAATATTAAAATAATAACATAAATATAAATC
>NW_024722739.1:0-14277 GCF_018991925.1 Homarus americanus | reverse complement strand
AAGAAATTTCACAGTACTTTCCACCTTAGCATTAATTGGTTTGACACTTCCCTGACCAACAATATAACCTAGATATTCTACAGCAAATTCACTCTTCACAAGGTTTACAGTCAAGTTTGCTTGATTCAGTTTGTTAAATACTTCTCTAATTAAATACAAATTTTCTTCCCAAGTTTTTTAATACAGTACAATATCATCTATACACACAGAACAACCTTTAACATCATACAATACTTGATTAACTAATCTTCGGAAAGTACTACCGCTGTTTTCATACCAAAGGGTAACACTTTATGCTGATATAAACCTTCCATAGTCACAAATGAAGACATTTCTTTTGCTCTTTCAGTCAGTGGTACTTCCCAATATCCTTTCAACAAATCCATCTTAGTTACAAATTTAGCAACTCCTATTTGGTCAGTACAATCATCCACTCTAGGAATAGGATATGAGTCAGCTTTGGTTACATTACTGTATTTACTTTTCTGTAATCAGTACAAAATCTATATGAAATACCATCAGGTTTAGTCACCAATACACAGAGTGAACTCCAAGGGCTGTTACTTCTTTCAGTCATATCATCATCAACCATATACTGTACTTCTTGTCTCATTATCTCTCTCATCTTAGGAGTCACTCTATATGGGTGTTGCTTAATGGGTGTTGTATTCTCAGCCTCAACATCATGCTATAATACCTCAGTTCTCCAAGGAACATCAGAAAACAAAGGCCTAAACTCATGTATAATTTGTATGATTTGATTTCTCTTCTCAGTTCCTAAATGATGAAGTTTCTTTTCTAAATTATTCATCACACCTGAATTATTTAACAGTTCATTTTCACATTTCCCCAACTTCATATCTTCACTTTCATCTATCATCTTTTCATCATCAGACCTAACACATAGACAATTCACCTTGTTATTCATATCATTTTCTGTAGAGTTTCTATCATAATATGGTATTATCATGTTTACATGCAAAGTTGTGTTTATGTGCTTATGTGCATTTTTCTAGGGGGGGACGGGGTCCATAGCTTTCACCAGATTCCCAAAGGGGTCCGTGACTCAGAAAAGGTTAAGAACCACTGCACTAGAGGATGTATAGTCAGTCCATAGGCTAACAACCTCCTGACAGCTGACAGGTGTTTATTTCAATACCACTGTTCCCATTAAAACTGGTTTGATCAAAACACAGCTTCAAAATTACAACAAAATATAATATATATGTGTTCAAAAGGCCGCAAATCAATTCACTCAGAATAATGTTACCTCCACCAAACACAATACTCTCTCACTGCTATAATATTCTTTAGACTATAATGAACATATTGCACTTTAGTTAACACCACAATAATCCATGATTGCCTAGAAAATAATAGATAAATGTGCACCACACAAGTTTGACCCTCCTATCCTCAACCTAGCTACAGAGAGAGCCACCAGAACCAAAACAATGTTCCAACGCTTTCTTGTTTCATCAACATATAATTTCTAATTCCTTTTATGCTTCACAACTGCTTCTTACAGTCTTTCATAACTGTATAAAAATAAGAATACATTCTACAAAGTTTACATAATGAAACAAATACTAGTATACATACTTATATAAAATTATCAAGAACTTTTCAAAGTCTTTACCATGGGCTTTGAAATTCGATTCTAAAGAAAAACGGGAAACAACAGAAACTAAATACAATAGGGGGACGACCGTAACATTATGTTATGTTAGGCTAGGTTAGGTTAGGTTAGGTTAGGTTAGGTTAGGTTAGGTTAGTATCCCAGTGATAATTAGTTAACATTGTCTTAGTTTAGATACTTATCTTTTGTGTAATTCTTTTGGTTTGCTAGATGTATTACCTACGCTCACTATATATATTTAATAGGTTGTTACCTATGCTCACTGTATATATTCATTAGGTTTAGTGAAATATAGATAAAGAGTAATAGTTTTGGATATTATTGACTATACATTGATATGTATAATATGTATTAAAGTAAGGTATATCATAGGAGTGAAAGGAAGATATTGTTTGTTATTGTAATGAAATGTTAATGGTGGTGTTTACTTTCTTATGTGAAGTTCATTTTGGTACATTTTAAGTGGCTATTTGAGAACGACTAGTTTTAGTAAGAAAAGTCCTGTTATTTATAAAAGTAAAAATAAACATTTATTTTATTTTTGTTTACATTTTTTTTTATTTTTTTTTTATTTATTTTATTTATTTATTTTTTATTTATTTATTTTTTTTTGCCTCACTCGGCCTCTTCTTCGTTTGGGACGGCTCTTGGGTATTTATTTAAGGCCGCTATCCCCCCAAACGTGCTTATAAGCATTTGGGTATTATTAGTTGTGTTGGGTATCGCCATTAACTCAGTCCCCTCGGGACAGTTTTCTGTAAAATAGGCGAGTTCAGGGGACTCGTCCCATAGCACGACAACTTTGACGGCACCATCCTCCATGGCCGCTCGAACTTCATCACCAAAGCAGACCATGTCCGGTTCATCGACCCTGAGTTTTTCAAATATGGAACTGAGGACAGTGTTAGACTTTTCCAAAAGCATGAGCTGGCGGAGGTCCCGTGTGCCATTGATGGCCTCCCTCAGACCTTGACGGCCGGAGTATGAGGTGTTTATTACAGATCTTACAGCACTCTTCAAGAGCTGAGGGAGACGCTCAACCAATTGGTCCTTCAGCTGACCAGGACCCCCTACCACCAGGGCCTGAACCTGCACGGTCGCCTTATTTTCATTCAGAAAATAATCTTCGCTGAGAGCAATTACTTTCTTCACCAGCAATTGTCTCTTTTCCAGGCGGATGCGCTGGAACCTGGGAGCGGACTGGCCACCTCTGCCGTGCTTTTTTGGAATGTCCACGTTCTCATGGTGGTGGACTTTTAGTCCATTTTCAGAGAGCGTTCCAAGGGCAACCGCTGACCCATCGATGACGATGTAGCCAACGCCTCCCTCTTGGGAGATGAGTAATTGGTGCAGTGAGTGCGTGGAGAATGTCTTGCTGACATCGTATTTAAATTCTTGAACTGGTTGAGGAGGTGTTAACGTCCGGCGAAGGCGACTCACCTCGCCGGTTGCTTTGTTGAGAACTGATTGGCCGTAAAACACTAAAAGCCCATGGGGTGGCATGGCATTGACTGTGGATAACATATCCACAGCGCTCTTCAGTGCTTCTTGCACTGAAGAGCGGTTGGAAACGGACTTTATGTTGGCCGCGCGGCTTTGTTCGTCCTTGATTCTATTTTTGACGAGTATCAGGGAGGAAGATGATGGGAGGTGAAGGCTTAATACAGACGAAGTCCGGAGAGCCTCCAGATTCTCCAACTCCTTGAGAGCGTCTCTGAATTGGACAAGTTGAACCCGATCCATTTTGAAAGTAATAATAATATTAATATCTGGTCCGTCTGGTGACCTAAAGTTGAAATTTAGGGAGAGATTACAAAATATAAAAAAGTGAGGTTGGAATTTTGTTCCTCAGCTTCATACTGAACATGTTATAGTGTAGTAGTAGCAGTAGAGGTTGAGATGCTGTAGTAATATAGTGAACACATCAGTAGCAGAAATGTGCCGGTAAGAGATAGTAAAAGACCATTAAGTAGTAATAGTAGTAGTAGTAGTTGTGATGCTGTAGTAATATAGAGCACATTGTAGTAGAAGTTAAGATGCTTTAGTAATATAGCAAAGACATTGTAGTAGTAGTAGTTAAGATGCTGTAGTAGTAATAGTTAAGATGCTATAGTAATATAGTAAAGACATTGTAGTGGTAGTAGTTAAGATGTTGTAGTAATATAGTAAAGATGTTGTAGTAGTTAAGATGTTGTAGTAGTAATAGTTAAGATGTTGTAGTAGTAGTAGTTAAGATGTTGTAGTAGTAGTAGTTAAGATGTTGGAGTAGTAGTAGTTAAGATGTTGTAGTAGTAGTAGTTAAGATGTTGTAGTAGTAGTAGTTAAGATGTAGTAATATAGTAAAGATGTTGTAGTAGTTAAGATGTTGTAGTAGTAGTAGTTAAGATGTTGGAGTAGTAGTAGTTAAGATGTTGTAGTAGTAGTAGTTAAGATGTTGTAGTAGTAAAAGTTAAGATGCTATAGTAATATAGTAAAGACATTGTAGTGGTAGTAGTTAAGATGCTGTAGTAATATAGTAAAGATGTTGTAGTAGTTAAGATGTTGTAGTAGTAGTAGTTAAGATGCTGTAGTAGTAATAGTTAAGATGCTATAGTAATATAGTAAAGACATTGTAGTAGTAGTAGTTAAGATGCTGTAGTAATATAGTAAAGATGTTGTAGTAGTTAAGATGTTGTAGTAGTAGTAGTTAAGATGCTGTAGTAGTAGTAGTAGTTAAGTGTCCTGCATGGCAGTGAACAGTGACATTACCCACATGAATCTGACCTCTATATATACTGTATATAGCTGTTAATGAATATGATGTATTTCTTTATGTATGAACCTCCGTCCTGCGTGGCAGTGAGAAGTGATACCACCCTCAGTGTCAAGACCTGACTGAATAACTCATAATAGGCAAACTGTACTACAAGCTCTGCCAATAAATTTGTTAAACTAAAAAAAAACATCTTCACCCAGTCCTCACTCCGGCCACAAGATTACCTCCAGTTTTTTTTTTCAAGTTTAGAAGCTCCAAAAGTTTTGACCTCCAGTCGTCTGTCGGGAGATTTATAGCCAGAAAACAACCTCAGGTCCTCTCAGCGTCTCCTGCCGGGGTCGCTGGTTCGTGGAACATAACTTAGGGTAAATGTGTCCGACTGCCACAGCACTCGTGTCGGCCTCTCTAATGATATCCTATTTGTCACATGCCCTCGGGGCGGCGTGTCCGGTGTCAAGAATCTCCCGGAGAAGGGATGGTTAGATATATGACCTCCCTAGAGATTTGATGCAGATGAGATGGACTTGTTGACTGCAAGATTCACCGAGAGGACTGGTGGACGTAAGATATCTCAAGGCTTCGATAATTTTTCATTTTTCCTCTTCGTGTGAGGCGGGGGGGAAGGGGGATTTTCTTTGTAATTTTGTGTGTGTGTGTGTGTGTGATTTGAAGTTGCTCATGCGCCTTAACTGTAATACTTTCATTTGTATATAACATGTAATACATCAGTGTCAATAGACGTGTTATATCAATGTAAATACATTCATACGTTTGATAATATTGCAATTAGTATTCCAACACGTTCCCACTAAAGCACACGTCAGCAATAATGAGTATCACCAATAAATCTGTCATTATTGTTTACAATATTTGAAAGAGCGAGTGTTCGTAGATCAAAGAGCTGAATATGTTATGTGATACAGACGAAAAAGGACATTGGGGGAATGGTATTCACCTCAATACACTCAATACACAAGTTCATTTAATGTATATTGTATTAATTTGGGGGGAATTTTACCCAATTTTCACCGTCTTGATTAAAAATTTACAAAAACAATTCATGAGGACGATTATATTGATGATTGAATGTGAAGTTAAGTGTACAGGAGAGACCAAATAAGATAACCTAAAGAGGGAAAGGAGAGCAAAGGGAAGATGGGGCAGGTGGAAGGAACAGGAAGGAGGGAGGAGAGAGGAAGAGAACGGGGGTAAAGTAGGAGGAGGAGGACTGAGGGTGAGAAAAACGAATGATGAAGAAAAAGGAAGGGGGATGCGGAAAGAGAAAGAAGGAAAAGGGTAATGGAAAGAAGTGGATATTGAAGGATTGGAGGAGGAAGAGTGTAGATAATAGAGAGAATAAGAAGGTGAGAAATGAGGAGAAACGAGGGAGAAAAACGAGGAGAAGACGGGGAAGGAAGAGGAGGAAATGAAGAAAGGGAAAAGAAGATAATAGCCCCGCCCTCGCCTCCTGCTCTTCCACATCCTCCTCCTCCACATCCTCCTCCTCCTCTACTTCATACCCCTCCTCCTCTATCTCCTACCCCCCTTCCTCCTCTTCCTTCATAATCAGAGTCAGGCGGGAGAATGGGAGACATAGTGTGTAAGCATCTTCCCGTGGCCACTTAAGTATTGAGAAGTGAGGTGTAAGTGGATGCTGCTGGCGGAGTTTGATAGTCTATGCTTCTTCTAGTCAAGTGGGAGAGAGAGAGAGAGAGAGAGAGAGAGAGAGAGAGAGAGAGAGAGAGAGAGAGAGAGAACATAAGAACAAATGGAAAGAGAGAAAATGTATTGAGTGTGAGTGAGTGAGAAATACCGTTTAAATCGATAACGCAGACACACGCATACAATATACGGAAGCACGCACATGGACGCACATATGGAGTGACTAACAAAAGACATATACAATCTACGGGGGACACGTAAACAGAGACAGACGAAGAGTTATTTGCCCACAAGTACCAAATTACGTCACTCTCCTCCGACAAGTTCAGCTGAGTGAGTCACAATATTTCCGGACACAAACGATGACTTAACCAGAGCCGAGCAACAGATTATGTAAATTCTTCTGGCATAAGTAAACATGGAAAGCCAGACGGGCAGGAAACAGGCATTCGAAGTTACAGTCTTATGGAGGAAGTTTTGAAGTTTGTTGTGATATCGTGTACTGATGTGTGTGTGTGTGGTAGGGGGGAGAGAGGTAAGGAGGGAGGGAGAGAAGTAGGGAGGGAAGTAAGAAGAGAGGTAAGGGTGGAGGGAGGGAGGGAGGGAGGTAAGAAAGGAGGAAGGGAGGGAGGTAAGAAGGGAGGGAGGGAGGTAAGAGAGAAGAGAAGTAGGTAAGGAATAAGGGAGGGAGGTAGGAAGGGAGGAAGATAAGAAAGAAGGTAAGGAAGGAGGGAGGGAGCTTCACTGAAGTATTGGCTCGTGTTATGATATGAATTTCGCCCTGATACTATCTACAGGGAATGTACTGGTGTATCTGTGTATGGAGAGATGAAGGCAGAGAAGGGGGTATAGATTAGAGAGAGAGAGAGAGAGAGAGAGAGAGAGAGAGAGAGAGAGAGAGAGAGAGAGAGAGAGAGAGAGAGAGAGAGAATATGAAAGGAAAGCAAATCTGTTGTCATTTCCACCCTCATAAAATAATGTACCTTGATAATCTCAGTCATCCCTTACTAATAGTTACAAAAATAACGTCTTTATTTACACGTTGAGTAAATGAGAATAGATTTGGTCGCCTTATCAACCTTCCTCTCTCTCTCTCTCTCTACGTCTGTAATGGGATTTCTCTTCATTAACATTAACATGCATTAACATGTCGTCTGCTGCTAACATAATACTCTGTGATAATTGAACCAGTGATCTCTCTCTCCAACATAAGCTAGTGTGGTGTTGTGTGTTAAAGTGTGGTGTTATGGGTGTAGTGTGGTGTTGTGTGATGTTATGGGATATAATTGTAGTTTCTATGTGGTGTAGTATAGTGTTTAGATGTTCTTTAATCGTATCTTTGTACCAATCCTCCAGCACCAGAGGAAACACCTTATCTGGCGTAAATCTTCTCCTCTTGACACAAACTCCACGGCATCTATTTTTTTTTTAACTGCATCTCTTTCCCTTCGCCAACCAGGAAATGGCTCCTGTCACTGGGATCAGGAACTAGGGGAGGAGGAAGGTAGGACAAGAGAAGGGGGTAAAAGAATGTTTTGTTTTTTTGTGAATAGGGGAAAAAAGTAATTCAGAATCTCATGATTATAGAATGTGACGGAGAGGTAATGAACTAAGTCTGGTGTGTGTGTGTGCGTGCGTGCGTGCGTGCGTGAGAGATAGAGATATACAGAGCTACTGGTCTCTAAAGAATACTATAATTCTGAGAGATAGTCGGCAAGAAAATTCCAATAACGTTACACCCAACCCAAGACAACCTTCCCATCACCATCCAGCGAGTGAGACCCAGGCCCAAACTGTGTAGTGAATTCTGTTCTCTTGGACACGCCTTCTCCCCCTTTATCCGACTCCTTCGGCTTCATCTATCCTTCATAGCTTCATCCTTACGCTGTCTTTGAAGGATGGACACCCAATTCATGGTAAGCCACACAGTCTCGGGGTCGATATTTCCTCCTTTTCTTCCCCTTTTCCTCACTCATCTCGTCTTCCTACAAATCTTCGTTCGCCTCCCCATCCCACCTTCCACACCCATATAATCCTCGCCAATCATAAGCTCATCCTCAGTCCTTTACACGAGGAAATACGGTCGAAGTCTCCAGGCTCTCTCTCTCTCTCTCTCTCTCTCTCTCTCCACCACTTGCCTTCTACCTAGGATACTCAACATCATCTTTCTCTTGCATTAAAACTCCACCAGCTCCATAATCACTAGCATCTACATACAATTTAAACGGTTTATCATAATTTACAGTAAAAAGTATGGGTGCACTTATAAGTATCTGTTTCAATTCTTTAAACGTGTCATCACAATGAACACTCCACACAAATTTAACTTTCTTTGGCAACAGATTGGTTAATGGTAAAGCAATGGTTGAAAAGTTCTTACAAAACCTACGATAATATCCACTCATACCCAGAAATCTTAATAATTCTCTTCTATTTGTAGGTGCAAGAAATTTCACAGTACTTTCCACCTTAGCATTAATTGGTTTGACACTTCCCTGACCAACAATATAACCTAGATATTCTACAGCAAATTCACTCTTCACAAGGTTTACAGTCAAGTTTGCTTGATTCAATTTGTTAAATACTTCTCTAATTAAATACAAATGTTCTTCCCAAGTTTTTTAATACAGTACAATATCATCTATACACACAGAACAACCTTTAACATCATACAATACTTGATTAACTAATCTTCGGAAAGTACTACCGCTGTTTTCATACCAAAGGGTAACACTTTATGCTGATATAAACCTTCCATAGTCACAAATGAAGACATTTCTTTTGCTCTTTTAGTCAGTGGTACTTCCCAATATCCTTTCAACAAATCCATCTTAGTTACAAATTTAGCATCTCCTATTTGGTCAGTACAATCATCCACTCTAGGAATAGGATATGAGTCAGCTTTGGTTACATTGCTGTATTTACTTTTCTGTAATCAGTACAAAATCTATATGAAATACCATCAGGTTTAGTCACCAATACACAGAGTGAACTCCAAGGGCTGTTACTTCTTTCAGTCATATCATTATCAACCATATACTGTACTTCTTGTCTCATTATCTCTCTCATCTTAGGAGTCACTCTATATGGGTGTTGCTTAATGGGTGTTGTATTCTCAGCCTCAACATCATGCTGTAATACCTCAGTTCTCCAAGGAACATCAGAAAACAAAGGCCTAAACTCATGTATAATTTGTATGATTTGATTTCTCTTCTCAGTTCCTAAATGATCAAGTTTCTTTTCTAAATTATTCATCACACCTGAATTATTTAACAGTTTATTTTCACATCTCCCCAACTTCATATCTTCACTTTCATCTATCATCTTTTCATCATCAGACCTGACACATAGACAATTCACCTAGTTATTCATATCATTTTCTGTAGAGTTTCTATCATAATATGGTTTTATCATGTTTACATGCAAAGTTGTGTTTATGTGCTTATGTGCATTTTTCTAGGGGGGGACGGGGTCCATAGCTTTCACCAGATTCCCAAAGGGGTCCGTGACTCAAAAAAGGTTAAGAACCACTGCACTAGAGGATGTATAGTCAGTCCATAGGCTAACAACCTCCTGACAGCTGACAGGTGTTTATTTCAATACCACTGTTCCCATTAAAACTGGTTTGATCAAAACACAGCTTCAAAATTACAACAAAATATAATAAATATGTGTTCAGAAGGCCGCAAATCAATTCACTCAGAATAATGTTACCTCCACCAAACACAATACTCTCTCACTGCTATAATATTCTTTAGACTATAATGAACATATTGCACTTTAGTTAACACCACAATTATCCATGATTGCCTAGAAAATAATAGATAAATGTGCACCACACAAGTTTGACCCTCCTATCCTCAACCTAGCTACAGAGAGAGCCACCAGAACCAAAACAATGTTCCAATGCTTTCTTGTTTCATCAACATATAATTTCTAATTCCTTTTATGCTTCACAACTGCTTCTTACAGTCTTTCATAACTGTATAAAAAATAAGAATACATTCTACAAAGTTTACATAATGAAACAAATACTAGTATACATACTTATATAAAATAATCAAGAACTTTTTCAAAGTCTTTACCATAGGCTTTGAAATTCGATTCTAAAGAAAAACGGGAAACAACAGAAACTAAATACAATAGGGGGACGACCGTAACATTATGTTATGTTAGGCTAGGTTAGGTTAGGTTAGGTTAGGTTAGGTTAGGTTAGGTTAGGTTAGGTTAGGTTAGGTTAGGTTAGGTTAGTGTCCCAGTGATAATTAGTTAACATTGTCTTAGTTTAGATACTTATCTTTTGTGAAATTCTTTTGGTTTGCTAGATGTATTACCTACGCTCACTATATATATTTAATAGGTTGTTACCTACGCTCACTGTATATATTCATTAGGTTTAGTGAAATATAGATAAAGAGTAATAGTTTTGGATATTATTGACTATACATTGATATGTATAATATGTATTAAAGTAAGGTATATCATAGGAGTGAAAGGAAGATATTGTTTGTTATTGTAATGAAATGTTAATGGTGGTGTTTACTTTCTTATGTGAAGTTCATTTTGGTACATTTTAAGTGGCTATTTGAGAACGACTAGTTTTAGTAAGAAAAGTCCTGTTATTTATAAAAAATAAAAATAAACATTATTTTATTTTATTTTTTACATTTTTTTTTTTTTTTATTTTTTTTTCTATTTATTTATTTTTTTTTTTTTATTTTTTTTTTTGCCTCACTCGGCCTCTTCTTCGTTTGGGACGGCTCTTGGGTATTTATTTAAGGCCGCTATCCCCCCAAACGTGCTTATAAGCATTTGGGTATTATTTGTTGTGTTGGGTATCGCCATTAACTCAGTCCCCTCGGGACAGTTTTCTGTAAAATAGGCGAGTTCAGGGGACTCGTCCCATAGCACGACAACTTTGACGGCACCATCCTCCATGGCCGCTCGAACTTCATCACCAAAGCAGACCATGTCCGGTTCATCGACCCTGAGTTTTTCAAATATGGAACTGAGGACAGTGTTAGACTTTTCCAAAAGCATGTGCTGGCGGAGGTCCCGTGTGCCATTGATGGCCTCCCTCAGACCTTGACGGCCGGAGTATGAGGTGTTTATTACAGATCTTACAGCACTCTTCAAGAGCTGAGGGAGACGCTCAACCAATTGGTCCTTCAGCTGACCAGGACCCCCTACCACCAGGGCCTGAACCTGCACGGTCGCCTTATTTTCAGTCATAAAATAATCTTCGCTGAGAGCAATTACTTTCTTCACCAGCAATTGTCTCTTTTCCAGGCGGATGCGCTGGAACCTGGGAGCGGACTGGCCACCTCTGCCGTGCTTTTTTGGAATGTCCACGTTCTCATGGTGGTGGACTTTTAGTCCATTTTCAGAGAGCGTTCCAAGGGCAACCGCTGACCCATCGATGACGATGTAGCCAACGCCTCCCTCTTGGGAGATGAGTAATTGGTGCAGTGAGTGCGTGGAGAATGTCTTGCTGACATCGTATTTAAATTCTTGAACTGGTTGAGGAGGTGTTAACGTCCGGCGAAGGCGACTCACCTCGCCGGTTGCTTTGTTGAGAACTGATTGGCCGTAAAACACTAAAAGCCCATGGGGTGGCATGGCATTGACTGTGGATAGCATATCCACAGCGCTCTTCAGTGCTTCTTGCACTGAAGAGCGGTTGGAAACGGACTTTATGTTGGCCGCGCGGCTTTGTTCATCCTTGATTCTATTTTTGACGAGTATCAGGGAGGAAGATGATGGGAGGTGAAGGCTTAATACAGACGAAGTCCGGAGAGCCTCCAGATTCTCCAACTCCTTGAGAGCGTCTCTGAATTGGACAAGTTGAACCCGATCCATTTTGAAAGTAATAATAATATTAATATCTGGTCCGTCTGGTGACCTAAAGTTGAAATTTAGGGAGAGATTACAAAATATAAAAAAGTGAGGTTGGAATTTTGTTCCTCAGCTTCATACTGAACATGTTATAGTGTAGTAGTAGCAGTAGAGGTTGAGATGCTGTAGTAATATAGTGAACACATTGTAGTAGCAGTAGAAATGCTGTAGCAAGATAGTAAAGACATTATAGTAATAGTAAAGACATTGTAGTAGTAGTAGTTAAGATGCTGTAGTAATATAGTAAAGACATTGTAGTAGTAGTAGTTAAGATGTTGTAGTAGTAGTAGTTAAGATGCTGTAGTAATATAGTAAAGATATTGTAGTGGTAGTAGTAGTTAAGATGCTGTAGTAGTAGTAGTTAAGATGTTGTAGTAGTAGTAGTTACGATGTTGTAGTAGTAGTAGTTAAGATGCTGTAATAGTAATAGTTAAGATGCTATAGTAATATAGTAAAGACATTGTAGTGGTAGTAGTTAAGATGCTGTAGTAATATAGTAAAGATGTAGTAGTAGTAGTAGTAGTTAAGATGTTGTAGTAGTAGTAGTTAAGATGTAGTAGTAGTAGTAGTTAAGATGCTGTAGTAATATAGTAAAGACATTGTAGTAGTAGTAGTTAAGATGCTGTAGTAGTAGTAGTTAAGATGCTGTAGTAATATAGTAAAGATGTTGTAGTAGTAGTAGTAGTTAAGTGTCCTGCATGGCAGTGAACAGTGACATTACCCACATGAATCTGACCTCTATATATACTGTATATAGCTGTTAATGAATATGATGTATTTCTTTATGTATGAACCTCCGTCCTGCGTGGCAGTGAGAAGTGATACCACCCTCAGTGTCAAGACCTGACTGAATTACTCATAATAGGCAAACTGTACTACAAGCTCTGCCAATAAATTTGTTAAACTAAAAAAAAACATCTTCACCCAGTCCTCCGCCCCTTGTCTTGTGTCATTTCCTCCATCATTTAACATTCCTCCAATTCCTTTATCATCACAACCCTCAACAAAACCCGAAGGATTCAGGAAGAAGCTCACAATAGTGCCCATGGTTGGGACTATCTCCTGAACGTGAAGGATTTACTCTGTCTGGAGGGATTGAACTTCAAGCCGGAAATGACCACCTGTTGAAGAATCACATTTACAAACAGATGAATACTGTACTGTACATACTTCAACATTCTTGTTAAACTGCAAAGGAATGTATGAAATGCTTGTGCTTCACTTCTCGGTCCAGGAATATGTTATGAAAATATATCTTAATGTTAAAGCGTGGAAAATTAATACGAATTACTGTATAAAGTTAAAACTATTACCCACCGAGGTTGTGTTGTATCTCCTTTATGCAATGACGACGTAAAAAATAGAGAACTCATTTATTACCCAAACTAATCAACACTTAATCAAGATCGTGGAGTAGTGGTGATCAGTCAGATACTTGTTTTGCTTGACTAACTGATTATATTATCCACTCTTTAATATCACTTAAACATAACACTGCACAGCCTAATCACAAAACCATTCAGTACATAATCAATAACTGTTAAAGTCCCTAGAATATACCTTAACTAAGACTCGCATTCTTCAACAACTACACTTCACGTGATTGTGTCTAATAAAGAAATTCAGCTAATTGGTCTGTGAAGGTACAGTTTAGTCTTGAATTAAGCTTATTTCAGTAACAGGTACAATTAATAAAGACTCAAACTAAACCCAAGTCCCTCAAGCAATACACATCTGCCTTTTGTGTACTCAAAGTCGATTCAGCCCTCAATACGTCATTAACTCACCTGATCTAAAACACAGGTAGTAGAGGAAGTTCATGTGCCAGGTACAGTGTGTGTGTGACTTGAGGCGTGACGGATCCAATCACATATAAGAACGAAAATTACATAAGAAAAGTACTTAAGTCTCTTTGGTATATATTGTTATATTATAATTGAAATGTCTCTACATATATTAGTAATCATTCATATGACTAATAAATTACAAGGACGCATTAATCTAACCACCTGAAATATTTATAACTGTAAAATTATAAGACTCTAATTTATAAGGCTTGGTAAGACTCTGCCATAACACCCAAGTTAAATCGTGGAAGTCTTATAAAGTTTATCTACTGGAAACTAAATTTTACACGGTCGGAGGAAAATAGAAGTTTTTGTTTCACTTTTCACGAAGGTTTTGTGTGTGTGTGTGTGTGTGTGTGTGTGTGTGTGTGTGTTATAGCAATTTTAAATTTGTTCAAACATGTTCAACGCGAGATAATATTGCATATATAGACTTTATTAAAACACACGCACGCACACACACACACACACACACACAC
>NW_024722738.1:0-29518 GCF_018991925.1 Homarus americanus | reverse complement strand
TATATGTATGTATATATATATGTATGTATATATGTATATATATATATATATATATATATATATATATATATATATATATATATATATATATATATATATATATATATATATATATATATATATATATATATATGAATATGTATGTATACAAGTAAATCACTGTAGGTGCACATGATCTAGGTATATGCTGATAACCACCAGGAAAGACGAAAACACGAAGTTCCCAAGCGCTTTCGTGTAATTCACATCTTCAGGGTTGAGTACAGACTAAAGAGAAATACAAAACTAGGTGTATATATACAGAGGAGGGTGAGACCAGGTACACAATGGTCAGGTATTAGGTAATGACCCTACTAATCTTTAAATAGCACACAACGGTTGGTAGTCGGGTCAGAGGGTAAGGTGACCCAACCTTCTCACCTGGTTACAAATCTTCTTAATTACAAAATTGTCCAGTTTGTACATGCCATTACTCAAATTCATGTTGAATGCTTAGGTATGTTTAATGAGACTAGATTCTATGATGTTCCTACTATCAATTGTCACTGTTTAGCGGGGTATCAAAGGATCTCTTGAGGGAATCTAGCCGTCTGGGTTCCCAGCTGACGACGGGACGATCGGTGGGGTCATCAGCTCTCCTCTACCTCGGCTCACAATACCACATGTTTCAAGCAGCTTAGTGAAACCCTCTTGCTAACGGGAAGCTAAAGCTTCTCTCAACTGTACAAGGTCTGATTGGCTCACTCCCTTCCGCTTTATGGATGTACCGGGGGGGGGGCGGGAGGGGTAAAGTGAAGCTAGCTGAGTGATACAGGGTCGCACACTGGGGCCAAGAGTCAGTGGAGTTTAGAGATACACTTTCCAAGGTCGAGAAAGGCTGATTTGGGCCTTCAACTACGGGTGCCTGTTGGTTGTGCCTTAAACGACTACGGAGTGCAGGTGGAATCTGTGTGTGTGTTAGGTTAGGGAGCATGGTTCACGGGTATTGGACTCAGTAACGTCTTTATAATAGTGACAATATATTTGTGTGTAGTTAATACTATTTTTTCAGTTACTAATGTATGCTGTGTGCATTTAAAATTTCTTTATAGTTTCAATCTCTGATATAACCTTTGTTGCCCAGAGTAGTGTTTAAGTTAGGTTAGGAGGTGTGCATCTGTTGGTGTAACATAATTATATTGAGTGCCCTTAAGGCCTATTCATTGTAGAGTATTTAATTTCTTATTTTTTAATACCATTTCCTCAGTGACTGATATTATTTTGTTGAAAACACTTAAGGCCTGCATCTGTTGGTGTAACATAATTATATTGAGTGCCCTTTAGGCCTATTCATGGTGGAATTAATAATTTCTTATTTTTATACCACTTCCACAGTGGTGGATATTATTCTGTGAAAACCCTTAAGGCCTGTTTCATGTGTGCAAGCAACATTTCTTAATACTTCAAATTTATTGTTGCCTGAGTTTCTAATAATGTCAATATCATGTATAACTTTTATTCCCCAGAGTAGTGTTTTAAGTTCAAGTTAAGAGGTACGCATATTGGTGTACCATTATTTGATTGTGTTTGTAGTGTTGGAGGGAATATAAGTGTCTAAATTTTACAGTGTGTCTCATTCATCCCAGTCACAGACGCTATCCTTCCACGGGTCACGGACAAGTCATTTTGTTTAGTAGATTTAAGTGTTCTTGTGCTGGTTCGGGATTTTTCTCACTAAGGGGCGCTTCCACTGCCATTACCATCTAATAATCTTTAATAAACCCCAAGTCAAGTGAGAAAATAAAGTCCAGTAAATTCCGACCGGTTACATATACTGTATATATATATAAATATATACATATATATGTATATATATATATATATATATATATATATATATATATATATATATATATATATATATATATATATATATATATATATATATATATATATATATGTGTGTGTATATATATATATATGTATATATATATGTATATATATATATGTATATGTATATATATATATATATGCAAGTAAATCACTGTAGGTGCGCGTGATCTAGGTATATGCTGATAACCACAAGGAAAGAAGAAAACACGAAGTTCCCAAGAGCTTAGATGATATTGATGTGATAACCGTGGTAACATACTGATATTTTCTTATTACCACCATGCTATTGTAGTATTCCAGAGGATACTAAATGTCACATAATACTTCCTTGAGATAAATTTACAGTATATATCAGGTGCCTACAAGAGAGCTCAGGTTCTTAACTGGCTCAGCCATGTTAATATTGTAATTATCATCCACTCTGTATCTGTGTTTTTTTGGCTAAATAAACGGATTCAATTAAATTAAATTGCATTCTGGCTTCACAATGAGGAAGGACTTACTGGCGTTTGGATGGCACCCTATATATGGACCTCGTGATGTCATCAGGTCCAACCACTTTTTGATGTCCTCCACTTTTCCTGCTCCTGTTAGGTCATCAGCGTATGCCACTTGCTTGACCTCATTTTTTTCATATTGTATTGTATGTTGGAGCACAGACAGGACTAGTGCGTACATTGCCATGGCGACAAGGTCCCCCTGCGTTGTTCCCGCACTTGACTGACTGACGGTATTTCCTCTTAGGACCTTGAAGCTTGTTGTAAAGGGGTCTGATGGGTTCCTAAAGGTGTTTTCAACATACATTGTGAAGCTTGGACACTTGATCTTGATGTTGTGCAGTGTAGCCTTGCGGTTGATTATGTTGAATGCATTGGAAGAGTCAACCAGGAGTACTGCCTCAGAATCACGCAGTTCAAATATGTGTCTCATGGCGTGAATGGCAGGTTCCCCGCCAGCCTGGTGGCCAACACATACTTGCAGGTTCTCTGCAGCTGCCCTGACATCGTCATTTACCATCTCCATTATGCATTGTCCAATGATCCGCCAAAGCACTTCCCACACCCTGAAAGGCCTACATCCTGGATTTTTATCCAGTGCGGCAGGCCGTCAGAACATGAAGGTGATGACAACACGAGGTTGCTAGCTTTCTTGCAAGGGAGGCGATGGCATTGCAGAGATCACTTGCATCGGAGCCAAACTTGTTAATACTGAGGGTGACTCTCCAACCGTCTGTATCCAGGCCTGAAGGGCCGGTACCTCCCTGAGTCTTCAGTGCATTATTCCACACCATTCATCCTGTAATTTCCTCGAACATGACAGCATTTGGAGGGATATAGGCTTCCTGGAACCTGATGCTTTCCTCTTCACTTGCAGGGGGGATGTTTTTCCTTTAGTTGTTGTAATGTCTAATTGTTTGTTGGCAGGACACCACCGGAAGATTTCTCTGAGAGAGCTTGCCGCCAAGGACACTTTTCCCACCCGCATCTTGTTAATAAGCTTTCTGGCAACATCCTCGGTGTTTTGCTGTCCTCCTATAAATTTTAGTCTCTCCTGCAGTGTTCTTTACTCACGTAGGAGATCATCAAGGGCCCCTTTCTGCCAAATTGTCAATCTTCTCTTCATTGCTGCCACATTTCTTTGCACTTAGACCTTGCGTGTGTTCTCTGAAAGAATAGATGGGGTATTATTTCCACTATGGCCTGAGTGAACTCGATTATGAGGCGAGTCATCTCCCGAATAATTTTTTTAGTGGCCGCACACTTGGGTGGTTCAAAGAGGTTAGCTGACGACCACCTGACAATTTCTGGGTAGGTTTCTTTAACCCATTTATCAGCATTTTCCATCAACATGCCATTCCACTGTGGTGGCTGTCTGTCATTCACCTTGTGGACATCAGCTACTATTGGAGCAGCATTTATTAGTACTACATTTTCAGACTAAGTTGACTCAGTGCTATCATTCCGGATATCATCCAGCGGTGGTGTCCAGGCGATATAGACTGTGTCCTCCCGTGACGGCTCCCTGGCCTGGGGAGACCGACAATTGTTCCCCTTTCTGCGCCCAACACATCAGCGGTTGTTTCTCGCACACTCACAGCTTGTGCAATTTTGGTTCCGGCTAGGACAAATGCAGCAAAAACAGTTGCCCGGCACAATGCTCCACACTTCGGGCAACAGGAATGTCTGCCACTGATATCTGCTTTGGTTTCATTCGGAGGAAACTATTTCTTACGAGAAAAGGGCAGAGAGGTGACAGGTTGGACTGCAGTGTCCGGGTAGTAGGGACATACGTAATAATAATAAATAATAATAATTAACGGTTTATTGAAAAAATTCTGCAGCCCGAAGGCTGAAAATATACATTGGACATAAATGACTTATTACATACATTGGTGGTTTAACAAAAGCCTTCATTAGAGAAAGGTAAAGGAACATACAGTGAACATACAGATTAATGTTGGTGTTGAACAGCAAACTCGTAGTGTAGTAACTCCCTCCCAGATGGTGATAGGAGGAACTCACGTGGTGTAGTAGTTCCCTCAGATGTTGTTATGAGGGACCTGGCGTGGTATAGTAATTCCCTCGCTGATGGTGTTATGAGGGACCACGTGGTGTAGTAATTTCCTCACAGATGGTGTTATGGGGGACCTCACGTGGTGTAGTAATTACCTCACAGATGGTGTTATGAGGGACCTCACGTGGTGTAGTAATTACCTCACAGATGGTGTTATGAGGGGCATCACGTGGTGTAGTAATTCCCTCACAGATGGTGTTATGAGGGGCCTGACGTGGTGTAGTAATTCCCTCACAGATGGTGTTATGAGGGACCTCACGTGGTGTAGTAATTCCCTTACAGATGGTGTGATGAGGGACTTGTGGTGTAGTAATTCCCTCACAGATGGTGTTATATGAGTGAGGTTTGGTCCCAGGCCTTCCTATCGTAGACGGATTAACACATCGGTGGTTGTTTTTTGGGTCTCGCGGGGGCCGTTATCACTGGGTACCTGGGACCTCACTGTGTGAAGGTTAACTTGGGTACGACTGTTACTATTGAGTTGTTCCCACTGACTTAAGCACTGTTCACCACTGTTCACCTCTGTTTAACACTGGTTCCGTTCCTTTCAAAATGAAATTGTAACTTCTGGCGAGAACTTGTTGATATTCCGGTGGGGAGGAGGGTTCAGGGGAGGGGGTTGTTATGGGCCAACTTAACAGTTGACCTGGCTGCTCCGAGAGGAGCGCCAGGTACGTCTTGACCCTTCGGTGGTCAAGGATGCAATGGGTATGGATGTGTAAGCCACCCCTGGGGGGATGAAGGCAACAGTCTATATCTATGGCGGGAATAATCACAATTTCTATGATCACACTGATGTAAGTATGTAATAAAGTCTTACTTTGTCGGGTGTGGAGGGTGGCTGGCACTTCCCGAGGTGTCTGTTTGCGTGTGGGCAGTGGCAGCAGGCATAGAATTGTTGACCATCTATCACTGGCCTTAGGGGCGGGAGTCTCGAAACCGTTCGATCTTAAGTAGGCCTACCACACAATGAGGCGACCGGCATTACCAACCGTCACACTTAAAACTCCCCTGGTGATCGCTGGTACACGCATGGAAATTTGCAATCAATGCCTTAAGGGATGAGGAGAATCTTCAGTGGCAATGTTTAGGGTGAAAGTCCGATACTTACCGACACACTGTGAAGTTCTGTTCCAGCCTACTGAGTATGTCCCCTCCAAAATCGCTATAAACCAGGGAGGGCAGGGCACACAATTACACCCACGCCACGCTACTACTACTACTACTACGTCTACTACTACGGCTGATGAGTATAAATATAATAGATTTGATTTGTTAGGAACAAATACGTACAAAAATATAAACCTTAGTGTAGAATCTGATACATATTTTAGTAGCTTATCGTAAACATTAAGTACACATAGTGATAGAGTGAAAAGTATTTAATGCTGTCTTTATTGTGAACAGATGTTAAAAATCATAGAACCTAAGTATAATAATAAAACTTTTATGTGAAAAAACTTTACATCCAGCAGGATTTAAATGCATGCATTTTAATACTAAGTGAAATTCTACTGCACATGCTGGATACTGGTTTAACGATTAAATACCCAGAGATTTGTGATAGAGAGATTTGAGGTTACGGTAATTTTCTGTGGCGCCTGCACACAGGTCGTTGCATTTCCAACACTATACTTGATCCACTTGTCCATCAGTCCTGCTTCGTGTATTGCCATAACCCTTCGTACAGTAATTGAAATGGATTAATATATATATATATATATATATATATATATATATATATATATATATATATATATATATATATATATATATATATATATATATATATATATATATATGTATATATAACTCAATGGAAAAGGGAATCACTGGAACACTAAGTGTTCCAGCGATTCCCTTTTCCTATAAGTTTTTATTAATATTTATCTTCTCAACCTTTCCCACTGTGGATCTGCAAGATATATCTCCATCCACACTCATTGGCATAATACACATACAATTACTAGAGTCAATAATAAGACTAAGACATTCCTCACCTTTTATTAATGACAGGAGTGAGAGGGCTGTACTTCTTGAGAATCATAACGAAGGGAAAAGACAGGACTTTTTCTCTCGACATGTAGTAGTCGCATCGACCTGAAGATATGTTGAAAAATTAAGTTTTAAGTGACCATCATTGTGGGTTTTCATGTGCTTATTCATCGAAGCTGTCCATCAATATGGATTGTGAATTTTTGGTGAATAGATACGCTGATGAAGCACATTTCCTTAAGGACTATATCCATATGGACGGTTGTTCTTTAAAAAGAATGGATGTAAAAAAGGAACACATGAATGTTTCACCAAATATCTAAGAACACTTTTAATCAAGAATAAAGATATTAACCTGTTCGTGAGACATCCTGAGCCATTGAGTTTCTAATGTTAATATCAACATCGACGAGGGTGTGGCCGCCGGCTCTCACTAATGTATCAGCCATCTTGGGAAACTCCCCCAACTGTCTGTATATGATACGCCCAACTTTCTTGAGGTCTGCCACCTCACGGTATATCCCAGACGCAGCGGACTTGAAATTTAGGGAAAAGCATCAGCATAGAATTTTAACGCGTAATATTATAAATTGTTTTCCTTGTACGGACATTTTAATGCAATAATTTACTTCATATTTAGAGCATATTATGATGCTTAAAATATATGTGGGAAACATAAGAATTATAATATCCTACACAATCTTTTGGTTTTAAAAGGGGTAAGACATTAATGTTAATAGACCTCATACATTATAATAAAAAGGCAATATCAAGCTTATTTATACATAATATGCTAAGAAGTAAATGTTAGGGATATTAATAATCAAATAGCATTTAATGGATCCTATTTAACGCTTTAAAACTGATCTATTAAACGTAAAGTAAATGTATAATTAAAATAAATTGTACACAAGATATAAATCCTTCTCCATATAATATGATTATTGTATTTGAAGGTTTTAATTACCAATTATAACAGACATCTCTTATTCATCTCCCTCAACAACTTTCCCAACAGTCTAGTACAGTATATTACACAGTACAACTGATTAAACGTAAGAAGACCATATAAATGATAGAAGTCAAACTGTCCCATTTTTGTGACTTTTATCGTAGAACAGGATTTCTTTTTAGTCTCGTCTTTGACTTTGTAGTACTTCGAGCGCTAGTGAATTCTTTTGAAGAACAAAAGACCAGCTATCATGATTAACAATAATAATAATATTATTATTAGTATCGTGATTCACTTCTGAGGTTATTGTGCATCGACATTGTTATTTTTTTGACAAATACGCCATACACCTCAGTTAATATCCTGTGCAGAAAAAACGGTGTATGAAACATAGGTATATTAAAAGTAGCCTAAGCTCTACGCTATCTGGTATTTAATTAACTAAATATACGAGTTCAATAAAACAGCCGAAAAAATGTTTACCATAGTTGTTAAGGGAACTAGATATGAACATGCCTGTATCTGATAGGACAGTAAAGAGTTTTCTTGCCATATCATGTTTACAGATGGGTCATCTAGCACGTCCCGGAGGCTCTGGTAAGGTTGAGGAATGTGTCTCACGGCCAGGAGGGCCATGAGGTTGCCGGCATAGCTTCGTGTTAACACCAGCGTCATCATCATCCACACCGCCAACACCACCCGATGCCACCACCAACAGTCACCAGACGCACAAATGTCTGACAAATATATATATATATATATATATATATATATATATATATATATATATATATATATATATATATATATATATATATATATATATATATATATATATATATATATATATATATATATATATATATATGCAAGTAAATCACTGTAGTTGCGCGTGATCCAGGTATATGCTGATAAGTTATCAGCATATACCTGGATAATTATGCATTTGCATATGTGCATATGCAAATGCATATTTAAGCCATTTTTGAGCTAAAGTGCATATTCATATTTTTTTGTTTTATAAGGCATATATTTGGAAAATTCCAAAATATTATAAAACATTCTTCAATCTCAAGAGGGAAAAAATTCACGAGCATAACAGCAACGCTGGGGCAGAAATTAGTGATATTTGAAATATAAAAGTCCATTTTATTGCACTAAAACAAAATCGAAAATACGCGATTTTGTTTTGGCGTCATAATATCCACAAGAAATATACTTAAGTGACGTTTATATAGCTCAACATTAGGCTGTGGTTAGCTAGGCCGTGATTGGCTGGTCAGTGGACATGAACATAAGAACGTAAGAATGGAGGAAACTGCAGCGGGCCTATTGGCCCATACTGGGCAGTCCCGTTTACACCCAACCCCTATTGCTCATATAAGCATCCAACCTATGTTTGAAGCTATTCAGCGTATTCGAGTTAATGATGATATTTGGTAACTGTTCCATTCATCCACCACTCTGTTTCCAAACCAGTGTTTACCTATTTCCCGCCTAAATCTAAATTTGTCTAATTTAAAACCATTGTTACGAGTTCGCTCCTGGTTGGATAGTTTGAGTACCTTTGTAATGTCCCCTTTGTTTAGCCCTGCCTTCCACTTGTACACCTCTATCAGGTCGCCCCTCGCTCTACGTCTCTGTACGTGATGGGTTCGTGTTCAGCCAGGCAGGGTCTAGATGCACGAGATCCATTAGTTCCCTCCTGACACTCTTTTGTTCTTCTATTTTCTTAAAAGGAAAATACTTTTTCAGTATTGTTTAATAAATTACTTTATGTCAGTATATTGTTTTTTTTTTGTATTTAATAAATTCTTTAAAAAATCTTACTTCGGCGACATCCTGTCTGGGAAAGTAAATTTACTGAGAAAATGTATAGAAAAGGAGTTATTAACTCAGTAGTTATTATTTATTAACATTTTAAAGTGCATATTTTCTCAGTTTTTACTGCATATTTGCATGCATATTTAGCCATTTTTAAATGCATAATTATCCTAAGCCTACAGATAACCACAAGGAAAGAAGAAAACACGAAGTTCCCAAGCACTTTCATGTAATTCCCCTCTTCAGGGGTGAGTACAGACTAAGGAGAAGTACAAAACAAGGTACATATATACAGAGGAGGGTGAGATCAGGTCCATAATGGTCAGGTATTAGGTAATGACCCTACTCATCTTTAAAAAGCACGGCAACTGTCGGTAGTCAGGTCAAAGGGTAAGGTGACCCAACCTTCTCACCTGGTTACAAATCTTCTTAATTACAAAATTGTCCAGTTTGTACATGCCATTACTCAAATTCATGTTGACTGCTTCGGTATGTTTAATGAGACTAGATTCTATAATGTTCCTACTGTCAATTGAATTACAAGGTAATGTTGAGGAGGCAATATCCCAGTCAATGCAATGCTTATTATCCCTGAGATGAACAAATAGAGCATTGGATTCCTGGCTTGTCCTGACACTATATTTATGTTGTTTAAGTCTAGTTACAAGATCTTTACCTGTCTGGCCTTAGTAAAACATATTACATTCCTTGCAAGGGACTTTATAAATGCAACCCATTGTGTTGGGGGAGTTCTTGATTAACATTTGTTTAACAGTGCATGAGTTTTAAAATGCCACATTGACGTTCCAGGTTTTTAGTTGTAAAGAACTGCATAGAACTGATCCCAAGCCCACCCATGACCATAAGAATCTCTTAGTATTACCATTTCACAAAAATTCTCTCAAATTCTCAGAAGCCTCTGATGCTGCACTCTGTGAAATGCTTTGCTAAAGTCTAAGTAAATAAAATCGTAATTTTCGTCATTATCTACTACCTCGAAGACTTTCCTAAAAAATATCAGCAGATTTGTTAGACAAGATTTTCCCTTTGTAAACCCATGTTGAGAGTCGTAGATTAATTTGCTTTTCTATAAATGCGATCGGATGTTATCTGCTATAATTGAGTCAAGAAATTTCCTCACTACTGACGTCAAACTGATCAGCCCGTAATTTGACGCTGATGCTCTGTGTCCCTTTTTGAGTATGGGTACTACATTTGCCTGTTTCCACAAGTCTGGCACAACTCCAGTGTCTAATGATTTTGTAAATAAGTTTACGAGGGGTCCGCTAATCTGTTCCCTACACTCTTTCAAGACTCGAGGGAAAATTTCATGCTGCCCTGGGAATTTTGTCTTCTTTAGTTTATTTATCTTCTTAAGAACATCCTCTTTTGTGATAGTGATATTCTTTAATTTCTCTTCTTCCGTTCTCTTAAATATCAGTTCCACCTCTGGAATTTCATAGCGAATTTCCTTTGTGAAAACTGATAAGAAGTGGCTGTTCAATGCTTTGCTTATTTCTTCACTGCCATTCTCAATTCTCCCCTCCCCGACTTTAAAGGCCCAACTTTGTCCTAGACCTTTGTTCTATATACCTGGAAAAATCCCTTGGGATTAGCCTTGGATTCTCTTGCTAATTTGATTTCATAGTCTCTCCTTGCTTTCCTTACATTTTTCTTAACATTCCTAGATAGTTCATTATACCTATTTCTTATACTGTATATTCATTTCTTTATTCCTATGTCATGTTTAAGTTTTCTGGTCATCCACCTTGGCTCATTCTTATTTGACCTAATTTTTCTGTATGATATAGTTTGTTCTTGTGCTTTATGTAGCAAACTAGTGAATACATTATAGTTATGATCAATTGTTGTGTCATCTATGACCTCACCCCTTCCAACTGGTGACTCATGTGACTGTTCCCAGGTGACCTCACCTAGGTACCTTCTTAACCCCGGATATAATCCGGCATTCGAAACTTTGGGACTCTGAACAGATTGTCATTGATTTTCGATTCCCAATTTAGGGTGAACCTGATTTCTCTATGATCACTGTTACCTAGTTCTTCCCCTGCTGTGATATCTCTGATAATATTTTCTTTATTTGTTAATACTAGGTCTAATATATTGTCACCTCTAGTAGGTTCTGTAATTAGTTGTTTCAAAAAATTGTCCTGTACTGCGTCTAGGAAGTCTTCAGATTCATAGTCACCTACAATGTTGTCCCAGTCAATATTTCTGAAGTTGAAATCCCCCATAATGCACAGGTTGTTATATTTTGCTGCCCTACTCATTTCCTGCCGTATAGGCTGAGCTGCTTCTTTCCCAAGACTTGGGGGCCTGTAAATCACTCCCATAATTAGTTTTTTTCTTCCTTCCGTGATTTCTACCCATACAGACTCGGTTCCTATTTCACCCTTTATTGAATTATTAATACAACATTTTAATGTATCCTTGACGAAGAGTGCGACCCCTCCCCCCTTCCTACCTTCCCTGTCCTTGTGAAAAAGGTTGTACCCTTCTATGTGGTACTCTGATAAAAAAAATTTGCTCGCCAGATTCATCCAAGTTTCGGTGATTGCTATGACGTCTACATTCTCGGTACATACAACCGCTCTCAGCAAGTCTATTTTATTTCTAACGCTCCTACTGTTTGTATCGTATACATTTACACCTACCCTTTCCTGGTTCTGTTTTACCCCTTGTCCTGAGTAACCAATTTTACTACCCAGGACCAGCTTGTTTTTTGACTTCCACTTACCCCGACCTCTCTCTACTGGCAAAACCCCCCTTTGGAGTAACAATTTCACGCTCCAGGGATGCAGACAACGTCTTTCCCCCCGCACGAGACAAGTGTACTCAGTCACGACTGTACAGGTAGTCGTTGCCATAGAATAGTTGCCAGTTATCAATGAATGCCCAACCATTGTTTGCACAATGTTTTTCCAGTCGGCAATTTATAGCAATTGCCCTGGACAGCCATTCACGGCCAACCCATCTTTTAGGCAAGACACCACATACTATCGGGATCCCTCCCCTATCTCTAATCTTCCCTAGAGCCTTCCTATACCTCTTGAAAAGTTCCTCACTTCTAACCTTTCCTATGTAGTTTCCTCCCACACTAAGACACACTACTGGATTGGTACCCTCCCCTGACAAAACCCTATCTATCCTCTCAGCTACATGTCCTATCCTAGCCCCAGGAAAACACACCCTAGTCCTACGTTTCCTATCTCTTGCAAAAAAAGTCCTATCTAAGAACCTCACCTGGCTGCCCCCAACTACCACGACCTTACATGTGGGCAGGGTTTGTACAACTGCCCTTTCCTCTCCTTGCTCCATACCGTCCTGCCCCTTCTCTTCCTCGCCAGCTTCCTCCAGCACCTGGTAGGGGTTACTACACTCCACACCCTGGTCAGCTTTCCTGAATCTGACCCTCGTCCCCTTGGAGACAACCACTCTCCACTCTTGCTCCTCCTTCGCAGGTGTCCTGCTAGGCAGGACACCTACCTGAAGGAGTTCAGTCCTGAGGGCTTTATTTTCCCCCTTTAGAGTCTCAAGCTCCTCAACTGCCCCAGCTGCCTTAACAGAGTGGCCAGTAGGTCGTCTTTCCTCACACCACGCTCCTCTTCCCCCAAGACACAACGATCCAAGGCGGCCATTTATATATATATATATATATATATATATATATATATATATATATATATATATATATATATATATATATATATATATATATATATATATATATATAAGCATTCCCTAGTCACACCCAGTAGGTCGAGGGTTCGATTCCTTGCTGGTGAGGTCGTTGATTATATGTTCAAAGTCCGCGTGTTATATGGACTATAAATGAAGTATATATATGTACCTTCGTTTCATACCAGCTGGATTCGGTAAAATGCTACTGACACCACATAAGAGGCACGGGCAGTTTCCCAATGAGGTTCACGGCGCCATCAGCTCGATGAACAGGCTTTGTGTGAAATATAACAGAGTCTAGAACTGCTTTTAGTGTCCTTGTGGCCTAGCCGGTAAGCGTTCCCTAGTCACACCCAGTAGGTCGAGGGTTCGATTCCTTGCTGGTGAGGTCGTTGATTATATATATATATATATATATATATATATATTTCATGTAGATCCACAATGAAAACGTGGATAAGATAAGTCTTGATAAAATCCCACGGGAAAAGGGAAACAACGGAGCACCTTAGCTTTCGTCTTTATTCAAGACATCTTCAGAGGCAACTGAAGATGTCTTGAATAAAGACGAAAGCTAAGGTGCTTCGTTGCTTCCCTTTTCCCTTGTGATTTTATCAATATATATATATATATATATATATATATATATATATATATATATATATATATATATATATATATATATATATATATATATATATATATATATATATATATATATATATATTGTTACCGCCACAGTAAGATAAGCTAGAAGAGAGAGAAAGAGAGGGATAACCATAATAAGATAAACTAGGCGAGAGAGAGAGAGAGAGGGGATGAGATGAGATAAGAGATATAGTGTTGACAACGAATTTGCTGACCAATCTGCTGAGGTGTTTCAATACGAAAACATATGGCCCTCGCCTCCGGGCTGAGATTGCCCTCGAGGATAGTCTACTGATTTCTACAGGACAGACAACACGTTGGTTCAGACCACTACACCCTAAAACGTGAGTGATCGTGAAGTATTAAAATCTGCTAAGAAGCTCTAAATAACTTTAATAAGTATATTTGTGTACTGCAATTTGATCATATTATACCAATTGTCTCCTGTATCAATAGTTATAACATGCGAGTTATATTTAAGATGTTAACAGGCTATGTACTGTATATTGATTGTATTATTCATATGATGTGTCCTGAGATAACAGCATTTGTTATATGTGAAATGTTCTTTAACAGGTTTTGACCGAATTATATGGTACGCGTCAACGTTGAGGGTTTATTTCTCCCGCAACAAACCAATAACGCTCCTATGAGCGTTAACAGTCAAAACGTATACGGGAGGACTGTGGAAGGACCAACGCCGGAGTTCAGCGTGGGAGAGCATAGGCTCGTCGATCGCCCACCCACCCACAGTGGGTGGATCACGTGCGTCGTCAGCAGCGAGACAGTGATAGCGAGTGCTCTGTGTTTGAGTGAAGTGTCTTAAATATCTGGACAGTGTCGTAAAGCTTCGGTCTACGCGTACTGGGCTGTGAGCGTTCATTTCCGAACAGGGAGGCCGTGCACCTAGTGAGCTAAGGTTTCAGAACACCCGGACAGTGTCGTAATGTTTGGTCTGGGCGGACGGGTAGTTAGCGTTCGCTCGGACACGCACGCAAGTGATTATAACTAACAGCTGATCTTCCTATACTAGTGACACCATAGTATATCAAACAATGATGATAAGGAACCATGAAGAAATACATAAATGAAAGGGATTTGTGGGTTAAGTGTGTTCAACATTCAGGTTATATGTACATGTATGTATATATGTATATATAAGTATGTGTGTGTGTAATTAAGAAATAACAACGAAGGTTGTGACAAGCCGTAACGTTGTACAAGTAAGGGCACCGCAGTAGTGTTTGTGACATCAGTTGTGTAACGAGTCCCTACATTGATTGTGGATCTCTGTGGTTGTGTTAGTGTGACATCGTAGCTGGTGTGTGACATCGCTGTAGTCGTGTTTGTGACATCACTCGTGCGTATTGCACATCACGTGTTTGAGGGACATCGCTCGTGTGTGACATCACTGTGGCCATGTTAGTGTGACATCGTCGCTCGTGCGTGACATCACTGTGGTCGTGTTTGTGTGACATCACTCGTGCGCATTGCTCGTCACGTGTGATATCTGCGATCGTGGGCACCTGATACTAAGCGTTACTGCATACACTTATTGAGCAAGACAGATTACGCTTGCTGTTCGGGCAGTCATGGACGGGAAAGAGAATAAGTCAGAAGTGGGGAGCGTGTCCGGTGTAGAACAAGGAGACACTGTGGACATAGAGACCGATGTCTCACCCACCTCGCCAAGGCAGCGTGAGATAAACCCGTCTACCTTAAACCTGTCTCCCGAGAAGAGAAAGGAACCACCTGTCAAAGGAATCGAAGGACAATTATGTGAGCAATACCAACAAATGCAGCAAATGTTCGCTCACATGACAGCGATGATGCAAAACGTCACCGAAGGTATGAATCAACTACAAGGCAAGGGCAGCACAGAAGATCGCGGAAAGGTGTTATCACCACCAGAGACTAAACTTTCCTCTGTAATTGAAACTAACGAAGAAACGTTATATACTCCAAGAGGACTCCCGGCGCTCACCTTAACCGCAGAGCCGGGAACATCTCACCAGGGGGAGCGCGGAAGTACTTCCGAACATCAAGCTAGTTCGCCGAAACCACTACCTTTGATGAAAGACAAAAGGGACGACCCACCGAGGTCCGAGGTTTGGGTGAGAGAACTGCTAGAGAATATGAGGTTCTCCCAAAGGCCAACGCCGAAGTTCAGCGGAGGAACTTGTAGTGAATACTGGGAGTTCAAGCGAGTCTTTCAGCGACACGTTGGGATGGCGCAGATACCTGATACCTTGAAATTAGAGACACTTCTCGCTGCCTACGCTGGGCCCGCTAAGGACGCTTTGCGGGGATATCTGCAAATTCAAGATCCCAAAGCCGGGTACAAGGAAGCTTTGGACATATTAGAGAAACGTCACGGCAATAAGCACACTTACGTTTGCCAGCTAATAAAGAAGGCCCTGCGAGGTCCAACTGTGAGACTAAGTGACGCAAAGGGCCTCCAACAGTTCTCAGACGAACTGGGGAATCGCGTGAGGAACTTGAAGGTCTTGGGAGAACTATGTCAGATTGACACATATGAATCAATAAGCACGTTAGCTGAGAGGTTCAAGGGAAAGATGAGGGACGACTACGTGGATAAGGCGCATAAATACAAAAGGAAGTGGGGAAAGCTTCCTAGGATCGAGTGGATGTTGGAATTCACAAAGGATATGGTCGACAAGGCGGAGGAGGTCACAAAGGGACGAGGACAGGAAGAACCAAGCAGAATTTATGCAGACTCACGTCAATCCTCGTCGAGGAAGAGACTTGTGGGTCTGGTGACATTAGGAATAAAGACAACCAGAGAAATGGACGATGAACGCTGCTCGCTATGCCGTGGAGATCACCTTCTTCAGATGTGTCGGACATTCCTCAGCATGTCCACAGGAAAGCGAACTTCCCTTGTAAGGGAACAACGTCGCTGCTATGCCTGCCTGGGTCATAATCACCGGATAACAGAGTGCAGCCAGAAGATGGTATGTGGTATAGATGGCTGCTCTGGAGTACACTCGAGGCTCCTGCACTTCACGGGAGCTCTGACGAGCAATGACAAGGTGCAACGGGGCGAAGTTGAGAAGGGATAACACCAGACTAGCCTCCAAAGGGTGAAGAGAGCTACCACAGGGGGCGCCTACCAAATAGACATAGCACCTGACCACAAGCGACCTAGAATGAGTCAACGTAAGGCTATTATGCCACCACCGGAATCGGCATTTAGTAGAGCTAAATCATGGAAGGTCGAAGCCGGTACAAGCACCATGGGGAAAAGAAATCCGCATAAATGGGTCAGGGAAACCATAACCAACAATGGAATTGATGATCGGCGTGAAGAACCCAACAATTGCGAGTTGTGACTACAAAGTTCCAGCAGAGTCGCACTTCCAATAGTGAAAGTCAGGGTGGAAGAAAAGAACCTAGAGGCGAAAGAAGCAGTAGTCACCGGAGCTCTCTTGGATTCAGGCAGCACCCGATCATATTGTACGCGTAGTCTAGCTTACCGGCTGCAGGCAGAGGGAAGGCCAGTTTCCCTCTCCATTGGCACAATCATGAAAGAAAGTAATAGTGTAAACACCGAAGAAATCAGTGTGAGAGTGGCTAGCGTAGGAGTCAGAAAGAGCCGATCCATCATTATCCCCAAGGTCATCATTGTTGAGAATCTACCGTCTTCCCTGAAATCGTTGGTCGCAGACACCCAAGATGTCATCATGTGGGAACACCTACGAGGTACTGCGCTACGCCAAGCACTGAAAAGAGTGGATCTCCTGATAGGTCTAGACGTACCACAAGCACTAGCACCATTAGAAGTAAGAACCGGGAAAGACGGAGAGCCGTTTGCAATACGCACCTTGCTAGGTTGGACTATAAATGGACTGCTTGGAGTGGCGAGCCGTGATTATGCCGTGATCAACCACTTTGTCAGACAAATCTGGAAAAACATGTCAGGCGCTTCTGGGAATGCGACTCAGCCTACAGTAATGATGATCCCGTCTCTGTCGAAGACAAGAGAGTCCTGACGCAGTGGTCAACGTCAATTACTCAAGTGGATGGACACTACCAACTTCCCATCCCGTTTCGCCATGAAGAACCGGGACTCCCAGACAATAAGAAACTTGCCGAGCAGCGATTGGCAGGATTGAGAAAACGCCTCCTGAAGAACCCAGAGCTCTCTCAGAAGTATAAAGAAGAGATGAGACGTCTAATCGACGAGGGACCCGCTGAGCGAGTCCCACGTCAAGAACTCAGTGTTGCACCCGGGAAGACCTGGTATCTCCCACACCACTCTGTGTTGAATCCCAACAAGCCAGAAAAGGTGAGAATAGTGTTTGATTGTGCAGCCGAATATGAGTCGATGTCGTTGAACAGCCAGGTGATGCAAGGGCCAGACCTTAACAACAAATTGATGGGAGTCCTCATCAGATTCAGACAAGGAAAGGTGGCACTCATGGCTGATATCGAGGCAATGTTCCACCAAGTGCGAGTAGTACCCGAACATCGAAATGTCTTACGATTCTTATGGTGGACGGACGACCAGCTGTCAGGGGCCCCACCACTTACCGAATGACAGTACATCTCTTTGGAGGAGTGTGGAGTCCTTCATGCGCCGGGTATGCGCTACAACGAACATTCCAAGACTACGGGGAAAGTCTTCATGACGACATCAAGAAAGCGAATCGTAACTTCTACGTCGACGTTTGCTTCTCTCAGTAGATTCGCCGGGAAAGGCAACGATAATTACCCATCGGCTGAGACAGCTGATGAAAAGGGGCGGATTCAGACTTACGAAGTGGGTCTGTAATCACAAGGAGGTCCTCAAGGCAATTCCACAGACAGAAAGCTGTGGGAGTAAAGGAAGTAATTTTGAAAGATGACAGGCTCCCCACTGAACGAGCGTTGGGAATCTTGTGGGACCTGGAAAAGGACGAACTAGCGGTCCGGGTCCAGATCCCTAAGAAACCGGAGACGAAAAGAGGCCTTCTGAGTTTGGTCAGCTCCATATATGACCCACTGGGACTCATCGCTCCGAGTGTCATAAGAGTCAAAATCATATTCCAAGATGAGTGTAGACGAGGTGTTGGATGGGATGAACAAATCACTGAACAAAACAGGGTTGCATGGCAAAGATGGCTGGATGAACTACCTCACCTATCACGAGTTCACGTTCCACAGTGCTACCGACCAGAGGATATGAATCCAGTGACTACCGTGCAACTACATCACTTCTGCGACGCCTCCCAACGAGCATATGGAGCTGTATCGTATCTGAGAACCACGTGTGAAGATGGAACTCACCATATCTCCTTCGTGTGTGGCAAAGCCAAGCTAGCCCCTCTGAAACAGCAGACCATACCTCGACTTGAGCTCTGTGCGGCAGTACTGGCTGCTAAGGCAGACAAACAACTACGGCAAGAGCTTGAATTACATATAGACAGATCAGTGTTCTGGACAGACAGTACGGCAGTCCTTCAATACATACGAAACACCGAAAGACGCTTCCAGTCCTTCGTGGCCAATCGAGTGGCAACGATACACGAGGACTCCGATGTAGAACAATGGCGCCACGTGATGTCGGCACTGAACCCGGCCGACGACGCTAGTCGTGGATTACATGGAGCAGAGCTCAACGAGGAGGGCAGGTGGATTCGGGGACCTGCTATCCTCTTTTTGGAAGAAGACAGTTGGCTAAAGAGTCCATTGAGGATTCCAGACCTCACAGACGGAGACCCAGAGGTGAAGAAGGAAACCACGGTGCTGACGGCGAACGTTGACCAGGGGGAGGGTATCCTCGATAAGCTATGGGCCAGGTACTCATCGTGGCATCGACTTCTGAAGAGCGTAGCGTGGATTAGAAGGTTTATAGAATGGTGGCTTGGGAAGCGAAAGAACAAACATCACCGAAAAAATCGGCTCCAGGTCAGCGAATTGGAAGAGGCGAAATTAGCTGTCTTAAGATTTATGCAAAGGAAAGGATTCCCCCGAGAACTAGGAATGTTACTACAGGGACAACCCGTGAGAGGTAGCGATATAAGGCGGCTGGAACCTCATCTAGACACAGACGGTCTGATCAGAGTAGGTGGCCGACTGAAGCACGCCGCTCTCCACCCAGACCAGGAGAATCCCATACTATTACCAAGGGACAACAGGATCACGGGGCTCATCGTGAGAGATGTACACTCAACTAGAGCTGGACACTCAGGACGAGAACACACTCTTGCCATAATACGTGAGACGTACTGGATACCTAAGTGCCGAAAATTACTCGACCGCACAATACGGACGTGTGTGACTTGTCGAAGAAGCAACTGGAGGCCTACCCATCAACGCCAAGCCGACCTGCCAGAAGATCGAGTGTGCCCAGGAGGCCGGCCGTTCACCTACACTGGAATTGATTGCTTCGGCCCTTTTTTTGGTTAAACAAGGACGAGCCCGGGCGAAGAGATGGGGATGCTTATTCACCTGCCTGACCACCAGAGCCATACACCTAGAAGTCCTCACCTCACTAGACACCAACTTGTTCCTCAATGCCCTAACAAGATTCACCTGCCGCAGGGGACCTCCCAAGCATGTTCGGTCTGACAGGGGAACCAACATGATTGGAGTTAACCGAGAATTACGAGAGGCGGTGAGCGGCTGGAACAACAGTGACAAGGTCGGGAATGCCCTTCTACAGAAACCGATAGAATGGCAGTTCAACCCCCCGACAGCCTCTCACATGGGAGGAGTGTGGGAGCGACAAATCCGCACTGTAAGGAAGGTCCTCCAGGGAGTGGTGGGCACCCAGACACTAGACGATGAACGCCTCAGCACTGTGTTCTGTGCTGTAGAAGAGATCATCAACGGAAGGCCCATCACCCCAGTGTCTGACGACCCAAAGGATCTAGAAGCACTAACGCCGCTTCACATACTACGGATGAACCCGGAGACACTGTCCACCGGAGGCGATCGGTCCATGACAGAAGGGTACCGACGAAGATGGAAGCATGCCCAATTCATTGCAGACCAATTTTGGAAAAGGTGGGTAAAAGAATATCTCCCAACATTACGTCAGCGACAAAGGTTCTTCAAAACTCGCCGTAATCTCCACGCTGGGGATATCGTGATCATCTCTGGACAACCCCTTCCCAGGAGTCAGTGGATGCTAGGGAGAGTACTGGAAGCTCTACCGAGCAAAGATGGCCTGGTGGGAAGTGTTAAAGTGAAGACAAAGGACTCAGTGTTAATACGCCCAGTGACGAAACTCTGCCTGTTGGAAGGGGTGGGAGAGTGAATCTAATAATATGCCGTGATTTCGTGCGAAGCCCGACAGGGGGAGTGTTACCGCCACAGTAAGATAAGCTAGAAGAGAGAGAAAGAGAGGGATAACCATAATAAGATAAACTAGGCGAGAGAGAGAGAGAGAGGGGATGAGATAAGGGATATAGTGTTGACAACGAATTTGCTGACCAATCTGCTGAGGTGTTTCAATACGAAAACATATGGCCCTCGCCTCCGGGCTGAGATTGCCCTCGAGGGTAGTCTATTGATTTCTACAGGACAGACAACACGTTGGTTCAGACCACTAGACCCTAAAACGTGAGTGATCGTGAAGTATTAGAATCTGCTAAGAAACTCTAAATAACTTTAATAAGTATATTTGTGTACTGCAATTTGATCATATTATACCAATTGTCTCCTGTATCAATAGTTATAACATGCGAGTTATATTTAAGATGTTAACAGGCTATGTACTGTATATTGATTGTATTATTCATATGATGTGTCCTGAGATAACAGCATTTGTTATATGAGAAATGTTCTTTAACAGGTTTTGATCGAATTATATGGTACGCGTCAACGTTGAGGGTTTATTTCTCCAGCAACAAACCAATAACGCTCCTATGAGCGTTAACAGAGATACCAACCTTACCAATACATGGCGTCAGTCTCGCAAATGTTCGTTGCAGGAGCCATCGCACCCAGGGGTGCAGAATAATTTTATGTTGACTGTACACACACAATGGTTACTGAGGTGATACTGCCAGGGCATATGTCCTGTGTGGGACCTGGTGGATGTAGAACCCAGGGGCTTCCCTTTATACAGTACAGTATATTGTTTCAGGGAATTTGGTCCATGACTGAACTTGTTAGTGATGTTGGGTCTCAGCAGCTCCTCAGGGCAGTACTTGTATTTCTGGGGTGTGAAACAGTTAGGATCAGCTCATTGTTCTTTTCTCTCCAGACTGACACATTTCTCATGTGAAATCATTCTGAGGATTTTTTGTCACTGCCCTTATATAGCCTTGTAAAACATTGTCTTCTTTTAAGGTTTAGTTTTGACATACTGTAGAATAATCAGTAAATCTCTCCATGACTTCTAGTCAGAGAATAAGGTGATAAGAGGTGTCCTGTCTGTATCAGTGTAAGTGTAATCTTGGGGCCTATGAGTAATGCTTCCAACATTGGTAATGTTAAACTGACTCAGTGTGGTTGTATTCCTTGGCCTTCAATGGCCTTGCGGAGATGGTGTGTTTCTGGAGTTCATCTCTCAGAGGGGCTTGAGTATCTGGTACATTTATGGGACAGCATCATCAGTGGCAGATTTAGGTGTTTTTTGTCTCTATTTATTAATTTTCTTGGTATAAATTTCTTTGTCCGGGGGTGATTGTGCCTCATTGCTACCATTTCTAGCTGACATGAGGCATCTAGAAGTTGTTCATGGTAGACAACAGGCTATGAATGAAGGATTGTTCTTGAAATCCAATTTTATGGCACAACTTGGGATTCAGTGACTGATTCTCTCCTCCTTTTCCTCGCTGTAAGTGTTGCTGAGGTGAGCTGGGAGTGAGGGGTCATTCTATGATATTGTTCTTTGTAGTCTTATTGTATGTTGGTGGTCGGGTGGACAGTACTGAAAACACTCAGCCTTCAACCAGTCTTGAGTGGTAACCTTCACCTTTCTGACTCTTTGATTAAGGTTGGCACAGGAAGATCAGTTAGGTTAGGTTAGGTTAGGTTAGGTTAGGTTAGGTTAGGTTAGGTTAGATTAGGTTAGGTTAGGTTAGGTTGGGTTGGGTTGGGTTGGGGTTTTAATTGGTTCCCGTCTGCTGTTTCTTGTTTACTGGGAGGCCTGTGTTATAAAGTGTAAACTCTCCTGTGTTATAAAGTGTAAACTCTCCTATGTTATAAAGTGTAAACTCTCCTGTGTTATAAAGTGTAAACTCTCCTGTGTTATAAAGTGTAAACTCTCCTGTGTTATAAAGTGTAAACTCTCCTGTGTTATAAAGTGTAAACTCTCCTGTGTTATAAAGTGAAGACTCACCTGTGTTACAAAGTGTAAACTCACTTGGATATATTTGAGTGCCAGATGAGAGACTCGGCTATAAAAGCATCATTTTTATATAAGGTTGACTATTTTGTACACTTGGCAGGACCTCTCTCATGTTCAGAGTGAGAGAGAGAGTTTGTTAAGTGGCTGTACCGTCAAACACTTGCCTTTGATGTTTTGGCAATTATTGCCCATCACAAACAATTTTGCACAACTAGGCAGGCAGTAAAGTTAGGTGGATAGTGTTTGATTACCTCAGGGAGTTGTGACTTGCTGCTGTTGGTGTTAGACAGGGCATCCAACCCTCTACATGGTAACTGGGTCACCAGAGCTGTGCTATCCCCTGCTCTCTCTTGTGTTTTCTGGGCTTGTGTGTTTGTGTTGGTGAGGAGACGGGGATCCAATTCTGGTTTTACCAAACAGTTTCCATCAGGTAAGTGTGGCTAACCCATGCAAATAGTATGGAGAATGGCCATAAAATGCTCATGATGATGATTTATGACCTAAATGGTGTGTATTGTCAAATATCTAAAGAGTATCAGAGACCTACAGTACAAGAGGCACATTTGAGTAGTGCTGAGGTGCCACTTGTACCTAACACTTGGCAAGAGTTATTAGTACTGCAGTACATATAGAGGCAGCAGGTACAGTAGTGTTAATAATACCTGTCTTAATGGGCTGAGGTATCAGTTATTACTAAGAACGCATTTTTGTGTTGAACTTACATGGAAGACTCAGGTTATAAAATATTTTTTTTCAGGAAGGCTGAATGGGGATTGAATACACATCCATCTTTTTGTCATTTATTGTAGTTTAGGGTAAATAGTCCATAAAAGAAGTCCTTCAATTTATTGTTTTTTGTTTCGTTTTTCCCCAGGACTCTGTTATGGTCTCCAAATGTTGATGTTAGTTATTTTGCTGCCGGCATTGTGGCTCACCTGGTGTGTGCCAGTGAGGACGCCTGGAATGAACCCGGTATATCAAAAGGAAAATTGTTGGAAGAGCTGGTGAGTTATTACTGTATTTCACTTAGTGTTGTTTATAACCTTGGTGTGATATAGGTTTACCATCCATCATGACAAGTGTTTCACTGTATGGCAGACCCTTAAGCCGGACAAAATTATTTGAAAAAAAAAAAAAAAGAGTACGACATAAATTGTTTTAAAATGACATGTCGACCATATGCCAAAATTTCAAGTGAGCAAGGCGAACAGACCTCGTGATCCACCCACGCCACACACTCTGGTAAACGAAGGGAGACGCATCACACACTCAGTCATAAATTAGCATCGCCCGTTATATCATCACTTCTGCTCTCTCGCTCCGTCGATTGTGTTTTATCGCCTTTTAGAAGTGTTGAACTTTATTTTGAAACTTATTTGACATTGCCAGTAATGTGATTATGCTGTAGGCTGATGTAGCATTTATATTTTTACATTATTGTTGAAAAATTAGACAATCACCATGGCCCCTAAGGAAGTGTTTGGTGTCTGTAAGGGTGGTGAGAACGTTAAGCCAAAGACCTTATCAGTGAACAAAAAGTTAAAGGTGATTAAAAAGCTAGAAAACGGTGCTGGTTACTCACAAATATGAGCTGAATACGGAATTCCAAAGCACTCAGACACAGAGTGACTGCAAGCCTCTTGCAGTCAGAGGCATGTCCATCTGGATCTGCCTTCCTTGTTTGGGGGTAAGTGTACAGTTCTTTGTCTATATTACTTTTATTAATTAATTTTGATAAAAAAATATGCATTTCATTCATAAAAATTGGATACATTGGTGTTGTACTTGTTTTTTTTTTTTAATGACGGTCTTTTTTTTAATTTGCTGTAAGGTGGACAACCTCTTATCCCAGACACCCCTTCCTCCCAATTAGTCCGCCTTAGTGAGGTTTTACTGTACATACATACAGTTTCTCCTCGACTTACGACAGGGTTCCGGACCAACGACCAGGTCGAAAGGGAAATTGGTCGTAAGTCGAAAAGGCGAAAATAATACATAGAAATTCTAAAATGAAACACAGTACAGTATTACCCCGCTGTAAAGCTTTACACGGTTTCACTTTCCGCGATTTCTCATTTACGCGGTACCTCGCCAGAACCGGATATTCACTTTCCGCGGTGCATCTACTCATATACGCGAAGTATAATTTTTTATTTAGCTCATAAAATTCATACAAATTACCCGGCCAAAATATAATTTACATTGCTGGAATTCTTACAATATGATGATCATTTTGAATATAAACATCATGGATTTTGCATTAGACATACAAATTTTAGATCTAATGTAATAATTTGGTTTACACAAAGCAAATATTTTATCTTTTGTGCAAAATATATGAAGTTTACATTCAAAATATTCCCTCACCTGCAAGGAATCCAGAAATGTCAATTATATTATCCTAACTTTAGTCTGAGTTATTATTTATAACTAAAAATGTAAAGATACTGTTTTCTCCCAAACATTTCTCTGGTAGGGAGTGAAGGTGGGGGGTGGGGGGGAGGGTTGGGACCGACCGACCCAGCTGGCGTGAGTGTGAGGAGGGGGGGGGGGAGGCAAGGTGGGGTACTTTGATTGACAAGTAGTGTCGTGAAGAATATTTTTTTTTTATTAACTGAAGATATTTGTTTTAGCTCATAAAATTCATACAAATTACTCGGCCAGAATATAATTTGCATTGCTGGAATTCTTACAATATGATGATCATTTTGAATATAAACATCATGGATTTTGCATTAGACATACAAATTTTAGATCTGATGTAAAAATTTGGCTTACACAAAGCAAATATTTTATCTTTTGTGCAAAATATATGAAGTTTACATTCAAAATATTCCCTCACCTGCAAGGAATCCAGAAATGTCAATTATATTATCTTAACTTTAGTCTGAGGTATTATTTATTACTAAACGTTAAAATCTAGTGTTTTCACCCAAACATTTCTCAGAGAGGTAGGAGCCAGTAAACTGGGAAGAGGGGGGGGGGGAGTTGAGTCCATTATTTGAATGGACATTAACCTGGCGACTGTATTTCTCTTAAATATTAATTGTGTGTGCATACCATCATAAAATTAAGATGTTATTTTTACTACAACATAGATATTTTGTCGGAAAAAGTGGAGTTTGGGGGTCAGGCCAGTCTCTATTGGAATTAATCTCATATGTTCTGTTGTTCACTTTACGTGGTTTTCACTTTCCGCGGTACCCCATGGGTTTCATTGACCGCGTAAATCGGGGTACTACTGTACAGAAAAAGTAATCAATAATGAAAAATTAATAAAGTGATACTGTGCACTTACCTTTAATGTAGTCAGCTGAATGCACACGGGGCATCAATAATATTTTAATTAAACATGGAGACTACATTAATTGGATGAAGCAGAGGAGGAGACAGGGCTGGGTGGGTCATCAAGTTCGCTTTCTTCAGACAGGCTAACTTACTTGCTTATTGAAGGTATTGGATCATCTTTAAGGAGTGAAGAGACAGTAGTGATAGGGCGTGAGGAGACAGCAATGGGAGACTTCTTAAAATAGATGTCTAATTAAGACTGCACAGTTTGCTTTTTCTTTTCATTATAAATTTCTCTAGCAAGCAAGTTACTTGCATCTCCGACCATTCTGTCAACTTTGGCAAAACGCTCAACATTTTGATCCATTCTGTCAAACATTTGCATTCCCTTAATAATTGTAGCAAATGCCTCTGCCATTTGCTTCACTGAAAATTTTTTTGGGGGTGCAGGTTCTTTTTCTACATTCTGTCTCTCTTCTTCCTCTGCAATTTTCTGTGCATCCAGTTCAATAAGATCTCCGTTACTTAGCTCTTCTGCTACACTTTCAACCAACTGCTCAACATCTTCATTATCAATTTCTAACTCAAGCTGTTTACCCAATTCCACTATCTTGTTCTATCTTGTTACTAATCTCAGAAATTACTTAATTTTCATTAAATCCTCTGAAAATGTTCACATATCTTTTCAGTACTTTCTTCCATATTCCATTCATGCACTGTTCTGTAACCTCATCCCATGCTGCAGTAATGTTCTGTATACATGTCAAAATGTTGTAGTCCTTCCAAAACTGTCGGAGCATTTGCTCACCTTCAGTAGCAGCAACAGCCTGAGCAAAGGTCGTACGTAAATAATTAGCTTTAAAAGCTGCAATAGCACCTTGATCCATGGGTTGGATGATAGAGGTAGTGTTAGGTGGAATGTAGAGTACCTATAACATCAGGGTGCAGGTCGTCCAGGTGTGGTGGGTGTCCCGGAGCAGTATCCTAAATTAACAAAATCTTGAATGCAATCCCTTGTTGCAGACAATACTCCTTGGCTCAAGGAATGAAACAATTCGTGAACCAATCCTCACACAGTACAATGGTCATCCATGCTTTCTTATTACTGTGATAAAACACTGGCAGTGTGTGCTTGCTGACATGTTTAAAAGCCCCGGGGTTCTCTGAATGATAGATCATGAAAGGCTTTATCTTGAAACCAGCTACATTCCCCCCCAACAGAAATGTAATTCGGTCCTTGAATGCCTTGAATCCTGGCATTGTTTTCGCCTCTTTGTGGATGTCCATTCAGGCATGTGCTTCCATAATAATCCAGTTTCAACTACATTGAATATTTGCTCAGGCAAATAATTTCCTTCCACCATGACACGATCTAACTCCTCCTTAAAAACTTCGGCGGCACCAACATCAGCACTAGCTGCCTCTCCACTCACCTTAACATTATGTAAACTGTAGCGGTTCTTAAATCTATTAAACCACCCATGACTTGCTGTGAAGGTTTGCTCACTGCTCCTTCAGGCTTTGGAAAAGGCTTCTTGCCTTAGCCTGTAGGGTTAGAAGGCTTAAGGGTATACACTTTTGTATCTGGTCTTCCATCCTTATCACAAGTAATTTTTCCATGTCGTGAATGGGACCAAGTCTTTTCTTTGTTATTATACAGTAGTTCCCTTTATAGGTGCTGATCCTTTCACTACCTCACGAATACGTTCCTTCTCCTTCAAGATAGTATATATGGTCGAGTGCGAGAAGCCTAGGTCGCGTGAAATTGTTGCTACAGTTTTTCCATTTTCATACTGTATTATTATCTTCATTTTCGTCTCAAAAGTAATTTACTGTCTCCTTTTCGTCTGAGCACTACCAACACTCTCACTTGTATGCCTTCCAGTCATTCTTAAGTCAATTAAATATGAAAATAATGTCAGTACACAGCGCGATCAGTTGCGGATACAACGACAGCCATACACCAACTAAGCGCTCTACGCCGTGGGTGCTGCACCCACGCGGTGACCCAAGCCACGCTATGCTCTCGTACGGGACGGAAACATTTCGGTATAGAAAATGCGCACGTCATTTGAAAAAAATTTTGGTAACGACTGCGGCGGTCGTATGTGCAGATGGTCGTTACGGACTGAGGCAGGTCATAAGTGTGGGTGATCGTAGGTTGTAATTCAGGGAGGAGCTGTATACATAAGTATCACCACCTCTGTCATAATTGGTTCAATGGATTCAGTTCGTTTCACTATGTTCGAACCTTAAAGATCCGTGTTATTTTAGTGACGATAGGTAATACTTCTGTGGGATTTTATATTTCCCACACGTGTAGCATTGTTGCAACATTAGTCTTATGTCATGTCTGAACAATTCTGTCCACTGCATTGTTAATATTATATTTCTTTAAAAATTCACAAACTGATAACACTTCATGGTTGTGGGGTAGTGTGGTGCTGGGAGTCAGGTCATCTACCATCTCATGCTCCTCTTCCTGGTTAGCTGGTAGAGCCTGGTCACTGTCAGAGAGTTCTACCTCAATTTGTTGTAACTCAACTAATGAGTCTGTCTGCTGACGAAAGTCTCTATGGAGTGACTGATAGTAGAACAGTTTAACATTACTGATGAATTCATGGTCAAATGGCTGCAGAAGCGATGTGGTGTTAGGAGGAAGGAAGATAACTTGTACATTAGGGTGGCGTCCAATTAAAAACTTAGAGTGTCCAGGAGCATTATCCATCACCAGGATCACTTTGAAGTCAATGTTCTTCCTCCAGCAGTACTGTTGGGAGTCAGGAACAAAGTGCTTGTCAAACCAATCGGTGCATAAAGACGTTGTAACCCAAGCTTTCTTATTAAATGTCCAATATAACATTGAGCTGCATCATATTGGCATAAAGGTAGACTCTAGGACGGGCAGCACGGTTAACAACCAGGAGTTTCATCAAGAAATCTCCACTTGCATTAGCTGTGAATAAAACTGTAATCCTGACCTTTGAAGTCTTTACACCCCTTGCCTGTTTTTCATCCTTGACATGGAAAGTGGTCTTAGGTGAGCACTTCCAGAAAATGCCAGTTTCGTCACAATTGAAGATCTGGTCTCGGCAATAACCACCCTCTTTCACAAGAGGTTGAAAGACAGGGGTAGATATTTTTCTGCAGTTATGACATCAGCCACTGCACTGTCCCCATGGTAGTGGGCAAACTTGACTTCATAACACTAATTAAAAGCAGCCAACCAACCAACAGAAGCATTGAATGGTGGTGGAGAGTTAACACGTTCCTTCTGTCCAACTGCAGCATAATAAACATGTGCCTGATGCCTTGTCTGTGGCCCAGACATATTGTCCTCCTCATGGTTTCTTCTTTCC
>NW_024722737.1:0-10267 GCF_018991925.1 Homarus americanus | reverse complement strand
ACCTCTTGAAAAGGAGGAATGCAGGGTAGCTAAGGCTCGTCTTGAGAAGAAACTGAGCTACAAAGAGGCCCTCCCGTACGCTCCCAAGAAAAGAAAAACCCAGCAGAAAAGAAACCAAGAAAAGAAAACTCAAGAGAAGACGCCCACCACACAGAACCAAGAACACCACGTGGTCAACCTCACCGTCTCTGACTTCTTCCACACCTATGAGACTTTGGGAAGACGAACAACAAGACCCAAACACAAACGAATGGACACTTCAAGAGAGCAAGAAGAGGAGGAGAGGAGAAGAAAATCGACATCGATGCTAAGAAGACCAAGACATCTCCTCCACACAAGAGAAACCAAAACACACAATCAAGCCGACCAAGCATTGAACATCCATTGCCCAACCCACGCACACCTGACGCTTGACCTGACGCTAGCCTGGCTGTGTCTTGTCGCCTCCCGGCCGCGTCCAGGCGAGTTGCTGCTGCCTACATCTTATAATCCTTCACGCAAGCGGTGTTTAGCCACTGCATCTGTTTTCTCCTCCTAAAATTCACTTCAATCCTCCCTTTATTCTTCCCCTGAACCTCCTTCCCCCCTGTCACTAGCATTTTTCGATTCGATTCGGCTATACGCTGATTGGCTGGTAGGCGCGCGGCCGGAGCTCAGTTGGGAGTTGTAGTGGAGAGGAGCCACCATAAAGTGCAAATTAAGATGTTTTAACCTGTCTCTGTACTCGAGGTTCCTAATGCCCGGGATTAGTCTTGTCCTTCTCCTCTGAATTCTTTCCAAGGATTCTATATCCATTCTGTAATAGGGGGGACAGAATTGAACTGCGTAATCCAAGTGAGGTCTCACAAGCGCAAGATATAGTTTTATGATGACCTCGCTAGTCCTGTAACTACAGTAACACTTTGTATGAACCCAAGTACTTTTATTAGCCTTGTTTCGAGCAAATACACATTGTTTACTTGGCTTAAGATTCCTACTTATCATTACTCCTAAATCTTTCGCACAGTTGGATTTCTCAATAACATCGTTGTTCATCTGGTATCTGGTTTCCTGTTTTCTGAGTACTTTACATTTGTCCATTTGATTTCATCTGCCATTTTCAGACCATTCGAAAATTTTTTTAGATCTTGCTGTAGTTTTGCGGAGTCTCGTCAGATTTAATTAGACGCCCTATTTTAGTGTCATCAGCAAATTTAATTATGTTGCTGTTCACGCGATATCTACAGTATGTCGTTTATGATGGAACACGTGGTGGTAGTGGATGGTACAGCATGAGGGAGAACATGATTGTGTTAGGGATAGGTTGAGGCAACACGGGCTATATAGGCACGTGGGAGACACTCTCGCAAGCATGTTTGACAACTCACGCAGGCTGATTTCCGGTATGGTGGTGTTATCATTGTGCTCAGCCCCTATTTAGTAACAAATCGTGGTCCAACACTGAGTCATAATTAAAGGAAAGAACATTCTAACAGAAGATATAATAATGAATTAAATATGTTTTTTCAGTAATATCTGCAAGAACCTGCTGCCATGGTCTCACATATTGAATAACAAAGATTATTTATTTTTGCTGTAAACCGCTTTAGGTTATAAGTCTTATGATATATCGATGTGTTTTATGAATTATATTCATGTGAATGAATCAAGTAAATGTTAAGTGTGTATATAAAAAAAAAAGTGGATGGATACGCTGAGGAGCATTGGCGACGATGGTGACCGCAGCAGCTGCTCTGGGTGTATCGTCTGCAAGCTGCTATGCCAGTCTGCCCTGGTCGATTCGCAGAAGTTGTTTCTCCCAGTGGAAGGCTTTGTTCATCCTGCGGATAATTATATGATTTGGATTGAGTACTGAGCAAAAGTAAACGACCACATCAACAAGACACCTGAGAGAAGTGGCTTTCTGTCGGAGTAAGTGTATGTTAGTGATAATGTTGACCAGTCAATTTTGGTCATTCAAACCATAGTGCGGACCAATATATACCCTGCTCTCTTGATTCCATGCAAGATCGGCTTAAATCTGTCCATGGGAGCAAGAGATTCAAGTAGAGAGCTCTTTGTTCATGGCCTCACCTATGAGAGCCCAGTAATGTCATGAGCTTAAGCTGCAGATTGGTAAAGTTATTGATTTAAAAATGATGAAACTTTAATCAAATAAGGCCCCATGTAATGAATGCATATACTGAGCAAGTCAATATGTGTATTGTAAAACATGTGTACCGGAGCTGAACTTGTTGCCGGACGCAATGATGCATCCAGTGTTGACCTGGACAAGTGCAGAGGCATTGATAGTGACGGAGGAGGAGCAGGGGTAACAGTGTCGTGGGAGTCTACATACCCATCCCTTGCATCTGCAGCAGCAGTCCAAGTCACCCTGATATGGAAAGTGGACTGTGGGCATGTGGTAAGCACCAAGAAGCACTGTTGCGTGGGGTCAGTCTGTCAACACCTCTCAGGCGTCAGGATATCAGTTGAAAGTTCACAACCTACAAAAAATTCACCCGAGATAAACAGTGACTCGCCGGAGGCTGGTATAATAACGCTTGTTGTTCATTATACACTTGGATTATTTTTGAACGGTGGTAAACAACCAGAGAAAAGAAAAGTCGAGGTGATTGTGCGCTGAACCTGTTCAGCTTTAAAATTATTAAATTAAGGCCCAATTTGGGTCCAGGCTTGTGTCGCAAAGTCATTCATTGGGGGTGTTGTGATAAAAGGTGCAGTGATTGAAGGGAGACAGGTGCTTAGCTAACTCTATCAACATAATTCACAAGGAATGTCTTTTAACCCTCCCTCATATAAACTCATTATAGTATGTCTATTCACGCTTGAGGAACAGTACTAAACTTTTACTACACCAAGTAAAGTTTATAATTTGTTAAGTTTATGTTTGAAGTAGTATATAAGAGAGAGTATATATATATATATATATATATAGATAGATATATATATATATATATATATATATATATATATATATATATATATATCGTTTTACGATCACATTACAGTAACAATCATAAATAGACAAATATATGGAAATATAAATATCTTTAACACTTATCCTTATTTTGTTGACGTTATGCGTCACAGTAACCATCAATTTAGAATTATAATTATCGGAACTCAAATATCCGCAGGTTAAAGCAAACAACTGATAAGACGAACTCACGGAATGACGTTGTCCAATTCATGACCGACGTTGAACTGCAAGCTTATTGCAGTTATGACGGCAACATTCACCAACCAACTATAAAGGTTATCGCTATGTTAGCATTGAGCCTCGTCTGACCTAGGAAAAATACATATACTAAGATTCTTTGTAAAATGTGCGGTAGTTAGGGTTAGTTAGTTCAAATATTCTGTACACAAATGTTTTCACGATATTTCATGAAATGCGGAACATTAAAAACTCCAAAGAAGTTGATGACTGCAGACGAAAAAGTTGCATCAGGTAAAGTAGGTCAGCTGGGTGGTGTTGTTTATTAAAAATTGCTGGGGAGATAACTTATCACTACTTACCGGATGTGTGTGTTTTAGTCAATTTGTTCGCCAGTCCGTCGCATGACACCTATCCTGCCTCACACCATGTTTGTACTGTCCACAGTAGGAGATGAACGTGGAAACTGAGCTGGTGTAGAGCCTGTAAATTTTTAATGTCATGATTGATACTATAATGACGAGGAACAAATTTTGACGATTTTGGACTTTACTTTGATTTTTTCATTTGTACTAGAATTTAAAATGAGAACTTATCCAACCTCTAATTCAACTCTGACATGACACCGACCCAAATAACCAATCCCATTAACCCAATAATAAATTAAATTAAATCCAAATATCTAACTCAAGTATAAATCTACTCACACCTTAACACTCGAATTTAAACAACCCATCCCACCTATCTAACCCAACTCACCCAACCCAACCCAACTCACCTAACCCAACCCAATCCCTAACCCAACTCACCTAACCCAACCCAACTAACCTAACCCAAACTCACCCAACTTAAACCAAACTCATCCTAACCCAATTCCAACTCAACCTAACCCAACTTACCTAACCCAACCCAACTCACCCAATCTAACCCAACTCCAGCTCAACCCAACCCACGCACCTAATCTAACCCAGACCCACCTCAACCTAACCCAACCTACCCAACCCAACCTACCCAACCCAAATCCAACTCAACACCCAATCTAAACCCAACCTACCCAACTCAATTACCCAACCCACCAACCCAACCCAACTCACCTAACCCAACCGGCAACTCACCCAACCCAACCCAACTCACCTGACCCAACCCAACTCACCCAACCCAACCAACCCACTCTAACCTAACTCAAATCACCTAACCCAACTTCCAACTCATCTAACCTAACCCAACTCTACCTAATCTAACCCAACTCACCTAACCCAACCCAATTTCCTTTACCCAATTTACCCAACCCAACCCAATCCCAACCCAACCCAACCCAACCCAACCCGAACCCAACCAACCCAACCCAAACCCAACCCAACCCAACTCATCTAACCTAACCCAACCCAACCTGACCCACCCAACCCAACCCAACTCACCTATCCCAACCAACCCCACCCAACCCAACCCAACCTACCCAACCCAACCCACCCAACTAACCCAACCCAACTCACCTAACCCAACCCAACCACTCAACACCCAACCCAACCCAACTCCCACCAACCAACCCAACCCACCTAACCCAACCCAACCTACCTAACCCAACTCACCTAACCTAACCTAATTCACCTAACTCTCAAACCCAACCCTAACCACCTAACTCCAACCAATCCAATCCAACTCACCCAACCCAAACCCAACCCAACCCAACTCACCCAACCCAAACCCAACCTCCAACCCAACCCAACCCACCCAACCCAACCAACCCAACCCAACCTAACCCACCCAACCCAAACCCAACCCATCACCCAACCCAACTCACCCAACCCAACCCAACTCAACCTAACCCAATCAACCAACCCAAACCCACCCAATCCCAACCAACTCAACCTACCGAACCCAACCCAACCACCAACCCAACCTAACCACCCAACCCAACCCAACTCACCAACCCAACCCAACCCAACCCACCCAACCCAACCCAACCCAACTCACCTAACCCAACCCAACCCAACCCAACCCAACTCACCCAACCCAACTCAACCCAACCCAACCCACCCAACCCAACCCAACCCACCCCAACCCAACCCAACCCACCCAACCCAACCCACCCAACCCAACCTAACCCCACCCAACCCAACCCAACCACCCAACCCAACCCAACCAACCCAACCCAACCCAACTCCAACCAACCCAACCCAACCCAACTAACCCAAACCCAACCCACCCAACCCAACCCAAACTCACCCAACCCAACCCAACCACCCAACCCAACCCACCCAACCCAACTCACCCAAACCCAACTCACCTAACCCAACCCAACCACCTAACCCAACCCCAACTCACCCAACCCAACCCAACTCCACCCAACCTAACCAACTCACCCTACTCCAACCCAACCCACCCAACTAAACCCAACCCCACCCAACCCAACCCAACCTCACCCAACCCAACCCAACCACCCAACTCCAACCCATCCCCAACCCCAACCCATCCCACCTAACCCAACCCAACCCAACCCAACCCAACCACCCAACCAACCCAACCCACCACCCAACCCAACTCACCCAACCCAACCCAACCTAACCCAATCACCCAACCCAACCCAACTCCACCTAACCCAACCCAACTCACCCAACCCAACCCAACTCACCCAACCCAACCCAACCAACCCAACCCAACTCACCTAACCCAACCCAACTCACCACCCAACCCAACCCAACCCACCCAACCCAACCCAACTCACCCAACCTAAACCCAACTCACCCAACCCAACCCAACCTCCCAACCCAACCCAACTCACCCAACTAACCCATCCCACTCAATCTAACCCAACTCACCAACCCAACCACCCAACCCAACTCACCCAACTCCAACCCAACTCCTAACCTACCCAACTCACCCAACCCAACCCAACTCACCTAACCCAACCAACCCACCCAACCCAACTCACCTAACCCAACCCAACTCACCCAACCTAACCCAACTCAGCTAACCTAACCCAACTCACCCAACCCAACCCAACTCACCTAACCTAACCCAACCCACCCAACCCAACTCACCTAATCCAACCCAACCCACCCAACCCAACCTGTACCAACCCAACCCAACTCACCCAACCCAACTCACCCAACCCAACCCAACTCACCTAACCTAACCCAACTCACCCAACCAACCCAACTCACCTAACCTAACCCAACCACCTAACCCAACCCAACCCACCTAACCTAACCCAACTCACCCAACCCAACCCAACTCACCCAATCCCAACCCAACTCACCTAAACTAACCCAACCACCTAACCCAACCCAACCTGACCTAACCCAACCCAACCCAAATCTAACCCAACTCACTCCAACCCAACCCAACTCACCTAACCCAACCCACCCCAACCCAACCCAACTCACCCAACCCAAACCCAACCCCAACTAACCCAACCCAACCCAACCCAACTCAACTCACCAACCCAACCCAACCCAACTCACCCAAACCCAACCCAACCAACCCAACCCAACCCAACCTCACCCAACCCAACTCAAACCCAACCCAACTCACCCAACCAACCCAACTCACCCAACCCAACTCACCCAACCCAACCCAACCTGCACCCTAATCTAACCCAACTCACCTAACCCAACCCAACTCACCCCAACCCAACTCACCCAACTCCCAACCCAACTCCCTCAACCCAACCCAACCACCCAACCCAACTCACTACCCAACCCACCCAACCCAACCCAACCCCAACCCAAACCCAACTCATCTAACCCAACCCAACTCACCCAACCCAACCCAACTCACCCAACCCAAACCTCACCCAACCCAACCCAACCCACCCAACCCAACCCAACCCACCCAACCCAACCCAACTCACCAACCCAACCCAACCCAACTCACCTAACCCAACCCAACCCAACTCACCCAACCCAACCCAACCCAACTCACCCAACCTAACCCAACCCAACTCCACCCAACCCAACCCAACCCACCCAACCCAACTCACCTAACCCAACTCACATAACCTAACTCACCTAACCCAACTCAACTTCACCTAACCCAACCCAACTCACCCAACCCAACTCACCCAACCCAACCCAACCCACCCAACCCAACCCAACCCACCCAACCCAACCAACCCATCCCCAACCAACCACCCCAACCCAATCCAACCCAACCAACCCAACCCAACCTCACTCCAACCTAACCCAACTCACCCAACCCAACCCAATCACCCAACCCAACCCCACCCAACCCAACTCACCCAACCCAACTCACCTAACCTAACCCAACCCACCCAACCCAACCCAACTCACCCAACCTAACCCAACTCACCCAACCCAATCCAACTCACCTTACCCAACCCACCCAACATAACCCAACTCACCCAACCCAACCCAACTCACCCAACCCAACCCACTCACCTAACCCAACCCATCCCACCAACCCAACCCAACTCACCTAACCCAACCCAACTCACCTAACCCAACCCATCCCACCTAATCTAACCCAACTCACCCAACCCAACCCACCCAACCCAACCCAAACTCACCCAACCCAACCCAACCTCACCCAACCCAACCAACCACCCAACCTAACCCAACTCACCCAACCCAACCCACCCAACCAAACCCAACTCACCCAACCTAATCCAACTCACCCAACATAACCCAACTCACCCAACCCAACCCAACCCATTGGTATTTTATGGTCAGGTTAAGAATTGAGGTGGTGTGGGTAAAGTTACTTGACTTATTTTATTATGTTCAATCAACTTAACTTAATCCAACATCTAGTATTAACGTAGCTCAACCCTAATAATTCTAAACCAACCCATACCTAATCTAGCCCAGCCCAACACAATCCAATCAAGCGAAACCTAACCTTACTAAAAGATGCTGTTAGTTAACACACACACACACACACACACTGCTGTAGCGTTACCATAAACCATGTGTTCAAAAATATCAGAGAGAGAGGTTCAGGACTTCAGGCGTTCTGCTGGTCCTGTCTGGGCTCTCAGTATTTGCCGCGTGTGATTCAGTTTGTAATGCTGGGCTTCATGTAGGTATGTAAGTAATTATTTGCAGACTTGGTAGTACTTGGCGTCTACTGTGGTAGGTAGGTAAGATGGATGGATTTGAAAATATTGACATTTTTCGGCGTGTAAAAATTTTCCTGTTGTCTTGACGTAGTTTATACTGTAAGATAATGTATTCTATAAGCTAGTAAATTATAATAAAAAAACGTTCTCTCATTAGCTATATAGAACTCTTGACGCAATATGTAACCCTCACCACTGTGAACCAACTGCGAAGACATGGATCCATAAGTAAATATACAGTATACTGTTCATCATTCTGTGACGTATTTAGGGAATTTTGACCGTATTATGCATATCCTGTGGCGGCTTATTCACCTTATATTTTTTATAGCTGGCGGAACGGCGAAAAAATTTTACTCTTGTCAGAAGAATATACATAATTTGTCTTCGGATTTTCAATGTTGACGCTAGGCAGTTGTTATCTCTGTATTTGTTTCTCTCTTGCAGGCGGTAAAATTGTCACAATTTGCGTGGTTGAAGGACTAAGGTATATGGGCCGCGCCCACGTCGCCAAGCCTGCTGTGTGTGTCTGGGGCCCTGATTCACCACACATTGTTGTATCTTACACTGTCTCGAGGCTCCTCTGTGAATCTGAGTGATCTTATCTTTGTACACCTTCAATTCTCAAGAATCCTCACTAGGGTGGGTGAGTGATCTTGGCTGGTTGTCTGTGTTAGCTTATAGATAGAGAGGCTGATCAATGCCTTGAATCGTAATGTGTTGGTTGGTGGCGTTTGTTTTTCAGAGCTGATTGGTAAAGATAGTATTTGTCACTGGTTTCCTTCTCGTTTTAGGCTGTTTTGGGTTTGTGGACTGATGCTCGCCTCGCAGGAGTGGACCTGGGTGATCCTGAGTAAAGTGAAACTATGGACAAATTCTTTTACACCATTTGCCACTGTCTACCTCGCCGTAATTTTACGAACCTGGATGTTAACATATTGATAGATTACACGTAATAGTTAGCAGTGCAGTTGGAGAGTTGCCCTGGGTCTTCGGACTATTTCTTGACACTGGTGCATACAGTTCGTTAACTCTGAGGTTGTGGTGTTGGCTATGACAACTTCTACACCTTAAACAAATTCAATTTCTCGCTGATAGCTCAAGACCTGCCATCCTCCAGGACGAGGCAATCTATTATAATTATATAATAATTATTTACCTAAGTGTTGTGTTGTGAAGTGTAAGTCCTTACTACTGGCTAGAGCACTATAGACTCATCTCACAGGAGCACGACAGGCCCATCATAATACTGTAGTCTTCTCACCAACACCCAGAGATGCCTTGCTTGGGGAGTTGTATGTTGGGGAAAACTTATAACCTAATGAGTGCTTTTGGCCTATCGATACTATCCCCTGCATTTAAAGCTGACAGGGGTTAAACAGGATCTCAGGTCTCTTTGTTTACGTGATTCTCCTAATTTTTACAGTCTGCCCACTGTTCCACCACCCTTTTGTAAACATAACCTCCAACACTGATAACAGTACAGGCTGATATGAGTAATCTTGTGCAACACAACAGGCACAGCCTACGTCTCCCACCCAGGTCATAACTCTGTTGATACTAGCACCGGGATGATTGCAGTCCTCCTCCACCCTCTAGTGTGTTGAACTAAGCTAATGCACCCTCTACACCCACCTCTGCTTCACCCCCACCTCTACCTTCACAATCTCTGATTACCACCACAGCCCCCAATCTCTGCTGCCACCACCACAACCCCCCCACCTCTGTTACCACCACAACCTCCCCACCCCATACCTTCACCACAACCCCCCCACCCCCTGCTACCACCCATAACCCCCCACCCCTCTGCTACCACCACAACCCCACCCTCATACCACCATAACCCCACCAATCTTCATACCACCACAACCCCCCCACCATACACTATTAAACCCCACCCTCTAAACACCATATCCCACCACCCTCTGCTACCACCCACAACCCCCACCCTACACCACCACAACCCCCACCCTCTGCTACACCACCACAACCCACCAGCACACGTAACTGAAACGAAGCATACTGAT
>NW_024722736.1:0-19564 GCF_018991925.1 Homarus americanus | reverse complement strand
GCGCGTACGCCCTCCTAACCGCGATCCCCGCCTGAACCGCCAACCTGACGACCCGAACTACGACAGGCTTCGCACAGAGAAAGCAGACCAGTTACGCGCCTTCAACGAAGCCCTGAAAAGTAGGAACTCTGCCACCACCTCCAACAACTCCACCACCACCTCCACCACCACCACCACTGCTACCGCTACTGAGGACAACTGGACGAAGGTAGAAAATAAGAAACGCCGACGTGCCTTTTCGGGAAACGATTGCCGTCAAGCAGCCCCCAAGGCACCCATCACCACCACCAGCTCACCTCCAACGACACTGCCAAAATTCCGGATCACGAAAACGGACGCCAAAACAACATATGCCGCCGTCACAGAGATGGAAAAGTTGAATCCACTGGCCAAGTTCTCAGTGCGGCCCAACCTAAAGGGGGAGATGATCGTTCACCCCAAAGACAAGAACTCCGCCACCACCCTCGACACTTACCTGCAAAACACCACCACCATTACTTCAACCAAGCTAGACCCCGCCCAGAAACTGATGAAGTCGGTAGTCCTCCGGTACCCAAAGGAACTACCTCTCGAACCCCTGGAGAACCACCCGAAGATCCTAAAAGCCGAGAGATGCTCTCCCCTGTCCGACAAGACGGCCACCACGAAACAAGTGCTCATAACGCACTACGGTTCACCCCCCAGCACCATAGACCTCAAAACCTGGGGGATCTACGAAGTGAGGCCCTTCGTCCCAGAGCCCCTGCGGTGTTTCAGATGCCAGAAATACGGGCACCATCAGACAAGGTGCACGTACAGGGAAATCTGCGCAGTCTGCGCACAGAAGCACGGCACACACTCCTGCCTCACCAAGCTGAAAAATGGGGAAAAAATTGCCCCCAAGTGTGCCAACTGCGGGGGCAAACACCACGCCTGGAATCCTGGATGCTCCGAGAGAACAAAGAGGGTCCAGGCAAACCGACCAGCAACAAGACCGGCCCCCACCGCCTACACACCAGCCCCACCAAGTACCTTCGTGTGGGGAACCCAAAGGCCAAAACAACAAAGACAACCTCCTCAGCCAGTCAACACCCAAAGTGCAGCCCAGTTTCCTGGCCTCACTACAGCCACACCTCAGCCACCCAAGCAGCAGACAACCACAACCACGAGCAAGACAAAAGAAGCACACACCAAGGCACCAGAAGGAATGATACACGTATCAGACCTAGCCAAGGTACTGACAACCTTCGCGGAGGGCCTAGCCGGACTACTGGGCCACAAGATCCAACCCACACAGCTCCAAATACTCATGGGGAGCGTCCTCGGGCAAGTCGCCACAGCTCCAGCCACCTCATTGGAGGAAGCCACGCCGGTCCGCACACGAGTAACAGCCGAGGTACACTCTACACCGAAGAAGGCCACCAGAGAACCCAAGACACCGACAGCTCCCAAGATACCGACAGCTCCCAGAAAGAAACTGGACGTTTCAACTCCCCTGAACCGAACCACGGCCCAGAAGGCAAAAACCACAGAACACGAAGACATGGACCTGATTCCGTTGGAATCGAACTTGGACATCTCCATCGAGGACCACCAGAAGTCCCCGATGAAACAGTGGTGGAAAACGTCAGCACCCTGAACATCCTAACATGGAATGCTCAGGGCATCAAAAACAAGAAACACCTCCTACAAGAAGCAGCAGCCAGGGACAAGCTTGACATCATACTCCTACAAGAAACACTTCTATAAGAACACCACTGTTTCAAATTCAGCGGTTACAAGACATACAGGAGGCATTTCACGCAGGCGTCAACAAGAGGATGCATGATCTTGGTCAAGTCAAGCATACCCTCCGCCGATGTCACGCAGCAATTCCCATGTGGGGAAAACATCGAGACACAGGCCGTCAAAGTAACCCTCCAAGAACGGGAATTAACTGTTCACAACATCTACAAGAACCCAAGGGGCTCACTGGAGGTTACTCAATTATTTGCTTCGGCCGCTGACCACGCCACACTCATAGGAGGGGATTTCAACGCACATCATCCCTTCCTAAGCTCAGCAAGCCCCACAAATGAAGACGGCCTACACCTATACACCACCTTTCAAGATACACCCGAGATCTGCCTCCTGAACACCGGAGAGCCCACCCACACTAGGGGAGGAAGGCTAGATCTAACCTTCGTCTCCAGTGCACTACAGCCTTCGGCCTCCTGGCAGATACACCCCACGCTGACCAGTGACCACTTCGCCACCCTAACAACGCTCAAGGTGAACAAACTCCCCACTCCACCCCCCCCGAGATGGAGATACAACACTCAAAAGGCAGACTGGGGACTCTTCAAGAAACACCTGGCTAAGTGGCGCGAAAAATCACAGCCGGCCGGCGCAGCACCCACGGATGAGACAACCCTCCACCACCAATTGGTCGAGGCGTTTCACCTAGCGGCAGAAGAGGCTATCCCAAAAACAAAACCCACATCAAGACAGTACAATGATTACTGGTACTACTGTCCCAGGGTGAAAGAACTCAACCACAGAGTGAACATGGCCCGAAGAAACTACAGGAGACATCCCACGGCAACAAACAGACATCTCCTGCAAGTCATAGTTAAGGATACCAGGGAAGAGAAGGAAGAAATAAAAAAACGTAAGCTGGCTCAAGTGGTGCTCCGAACTGAACGAGCACACCTCCCTTGGCAAGATGTGGGCCCAGATCCGAAGGGCATCTGGGAAGGCAACACCACCACCACCACCAACTCATCCCAACCCAGAAGAGGAGGCCGAGAGACTTGCAAAACTGTTCTCTGACCGAGCAGCAACGAAAAACCTCCAGAGACAGGCGGAGGAGACACAACGGCGTCTGCGACAGGTCAGACTCCAGATGATCGAACAGTGAAGATGACACTGACAGACCATTCAACCAGCAAGAACTCCAGAAGTCGCTAAAACGAAGCAAGGACACAGCTCCAGGGGCCGACAGGATAACCTACTCCATGCTTTCTCATGCCGGTACAGCCGGACACGAGGCTCTGCTGCAGGCCATCAATGCTTCGTGGACAGCACAAAGACTCCCACCGGAATGGAAGAAGGCAGATATACTGCCCATTCCGAAGCCCAGAGAACCAGACAAACCGAGGCCCATCTCCCTTCTCAGCTGCATAGCGAAGACGGGAAAAAGAATGGCTCTCAACCGACTCAAGTGGAAAGTAGGCAGCCCACACCCTCACATCTTTGCTTACACCGAGAACACCGGCACAGGCAACAACATCGCCGAGATACTCAGCACAGTGGACAACAAACCAGCTCTGGTGGTCTTCCTCGACCTGGAGAAAGCCTTCGAACTAGCAAATCCATTGGCCATTACAACTATGCTCGCTAAAAAAGGCGTCAAAGGAAGGTTGCTGGGGTGGATCCAGAACTACCTCACACAGAGAGAAGCACGAGTACGCTTTCAGGGAGCAACCTCAAGCTACAGGGTCCATGAAAACGGAACCCCACAAGGAGGCATCCTCAGTCCAATGCTGTTCAATGTCCTGATGGAAAATCTAGTCAAACTTCCCTTCAGACAAACAGCCAAGCTCCTTTGCTATGCAGACGACTTACAGCTTATAGTAAGAGGATCGAACAGACTAGCCAACACGCAACACGCACTCCAACTTATAGAAGAGGAGTGCAACAGACTTGGACTCAAGATAAATCCAGCCAAGTCGAAAGCGATGGCCATCTGCACAGACACACCAGACAAGACGCTCTCCATACAAAACACGCCAGTAGTCTGGACCAACGCCCACCAGTGTCTTGGAATCTGGTTTGACCAGAAACTCACCTTCAAGCCGCAACTCGAGTATCTCAGGCACAGGACGAAGAGCAGACACAATATAATGAGGTCGCTCACCAGCAAATCCGCAGGAGCAAACCTTCATGTGCTCAAAGCCTACTACACAGCCGCCATCAGATCGCTGGTAGATTACAGTGCTCCAGCACTCATTGGACTGAGAGAAGACCAAATAGCCAAGCTAGAAGTCATTCAAAACAATGCTCTCAGGACCATGCTCGGAGCACCCATGTGGACCAGAATTTGCAATCTGCAAATGGAAACCGAACTACCACCCTTGGCAGTACGAGTCAAGCAGGTGACAGCCGGTCTCCTCGCCAAAATCTGTAGAGCAGACAAGCCCACAGTTGCCAAGATTCGAATCAGTGCCTCCCTCCACCTCGACCACAGAGTGCGAGGGGCCACCTGGTCGCACGAGGCAAGCGAGGTCATCCGACACCTGCAAGCAGAAACACTCGTCAAGAACAACCAAGACACACGAGACAATGGTTACGCTGTTCCTCCACCATGGAGCCCTCCACCAGCCACTCTCAAATTCACCGACCTCGGCGATAGTAAAGCCAACCTCCAGAAGGAGGACCTTAAAAAAATAACCCTCCAAGCCATAGCCACCGAGACACCGGCTGATGCAGCATCATACTTCACAGACGGCTCGGTGGACCCAAAACATCATAGATCCGGAGCGGCCTTCTACACCCAAGGTCAGACACTCCAATGGAGACTTTCCAATGACTGCTCCACCCTACAAACAGAACTGGTAGCAATCTCAAAGGCCCTACAACACGCTGCAACACAACACAACAAGTCCATCATAATTCACACGGACTCGAAATCGGCCATGCAGGCGCTGCAACACAGTCAACCAAGAGACAACGTCCACATCATCACCTCGATCCTCGCACAGCTACAGGAATTCCAAAGCCAAAACCGACCAGTCGTCTTACACTGGATTCCCAGTCATGTAGGGATCGGAGGAAACGACGTGGCAGACGAAGCAGCCAAGGCAGCTACACGTTCTAGTAGCATACACATCCAAGTTCCAGCAAGCGTGCAACAGATTAAGAATCACCTCAGAAAGACTAGCAAGCTCCACATCAAAAAGAGCTTCCTTCATGCACTCAACGCTGGTTCCCTATCAGCCAAATGGTACCTGGCGGCCACAAAAGGGGAACCACCTTTCGCTGACAAGAAGACTCCAAGACAAACCCAAGTCAGCCTTCACCGACTACGACTAGGGTACAAGTGCTCCTGGCAGATGATCGGAAATGACGTCATGGAATGCACCTACTGTCAGGAGCCAGCAGCCAACCCACTTGAACACTATCTCCTCGATTGCGAGGTCACACAAAGCCTCCGAAACAGAACTCAAATCTCCCAAGAAACACACACAACACCAGCAGCCACTCTAACCCGAAAGGCCCATACAGACCACATTCACCACCTACTCCGGGTCATCACACGATACCCACCACCCAGATAGCTTAGAAAGCATCCTCTCCCAGCAAGTGCGGACCCCAGTTCGGGGGCGCGCCACTCCGAAGCTGACCACGTCCAAGAGTGGGGGCTGGTGGTAAGCGTCCACTGATCGGGGGTCCGCTCACACTTGCAACCTGCAGTATCCCTCCAATCTGCAGGTGGGACCACCTCCAATCCCAATCCGGTCTGGCTGCTCCTGGAGCTCCAGCCGGAACCACCAAACGGGCCGCCTATAGGCAAAGGCCCGTGTCGGACTACGGTCCGACAATCTATACAACAACAACAACAAAGCCAGTTTCGATCGGCTGATTGGACACGGGAGGAGACTGACGTTCTTGCGGGAACAGTACTCTGTAACGGTTTTTCTTCGCCATAGACCGCTGCATCTTGTGCGATTGCACTTGCACTTGTTCTTGCTATTAAAGCATTGCAACATTTCATCATTCATCAATTCATTTTAAAAGTGGCTCTGTCACTTACAATTTTTGACACCTCACGAGCGCCCAGGACTGACAACCTTAGCGTTCCCTCCCCACAGTTAGTGTGAGTGACCCACACAACTGCGAGGGAAGCGCTAACTGTTGTCCTTCCTGACGTGGTAGGAGGGCTTTCTCTCTTACTTCTTTTTTTTCTAATCCTTACCCTGGCCGAGGCACCTCACGGAGTGGGATTGTGTGTCTCCAGTGGGGGTCGGGGAAAACCTGGGCCAATCCAGCAGTGACGTCTGTAATCGTGCAGGCACACCACTGTTCGGGGGTCGTCCTTAAGTAAAAGTATTTTTTTTGCACTGAGGGCCTTGCATAACCTTAGTGCACCAAAACCATACATGTAATTAAACAAGCAAAGATGTACCCAAGGGGTGGTTCCCAGCCACCCCAACCATGCCCTCTGGGAGGGGAAGCACCAAGCCCCCCTCTGCCCGTCCAGGCAGGGACAGGCAGAGGCGGGAGACCAATCATGACCCACGACTGCCACGACCAACGACAAACTCAGACAATGTAACGGCTACCGACCAAACTACTCAACAAAGACGAAACATACAAGTATCAACTGAGAAGGCCCGAGTAATCCACTTTCGGACTCTTGACACGTCTACCTCGTTTGACAAAATTAATGGATTCATCATACAGAAGGCCATTAAGGATCAGATAGGGGACGTGGAGAAAGTCCGAAAGACAAGAAAAGGCGAACTCCAAGTTACTGTTAAAGACGCACAGCAAATGAGGGACGCCTTGAATCTTAAAACTTTTCATACAACAAAAGTGGAACCATATATCCCAGCATTTCTCAACACCTGTAAGGTTGTAGTTAACAGCTACGAATTTCAGGGGATGACTAATGACGAAATTAAGTACCACATGAAAGATCAAGGAGTCGTCGATGCTTACGTATTTAATAGGAAGACCACAGACGGTGAACGAAAACGATCAACTACAGCAGTACTCACTTTTGAAGGACTTGTTAGGCCCACTCATGTCTTGGTAGGATATGAGAGGGTCCAGACCAAAACATACATTTCATTCCCAATGCGTTGTTTCAACTGCCAAAGGTTTGGACACACTGGTAAGGCCTGCCGTAACACCCAGGTATGCTCCAAATGTGCTCAGACCGGACACAGGGACGATGACTGTACACAAACGGAGGAAAAATGCTACCACTGTTCGGGTCAGCATGCTGCCTCAGACAGGAAGTGCCCTTCCTACCTGAGGGAGTATGAGATCAGTAAGGTGAGAGCAGAGAAAAATTTGGACTACAAGGAGGCTAAGATGCAGGTGGAGTTGTCCTTGCAGACACCAACACCTGGAATGTCCTTTGCATCCGCTGTATCCAAAAATACCTCACCTCCCAAAATGTGCACCACTGGAACGCAGACTGAGACCAAGACCATCGCAACACAGACTGACCCCACAATCACCGGTTATTCAACCAAAGACGCCAAAGACGAGAACACTAATACAACTATGACCAATAACGAGACCCAAACTAACGAGTTATACCGGATCCCAAAACCCCAACAGACTCACGACCCTATCTGCCCCAACGTAAGGAGGAGATCGTATTCAATAGAATGCATGATGAGAAAATCAACACCACAACCAATCATTCGCCTTTTTGAAAGGCACCCGGGGCAGGGAGCCCCTGCCGAGCAGAGTACTGGCTCTTTGGAGCCGGGAGACTGCTCATCTGATGAGGGGGATCCTTCCAAGGACCCTCTTTCCCCCCCATATACAAGAGGAAAGAAAAATAAAGCCCAAAACGCTGACCATATCAACTCTCAGATTTAAAATTCAGTATCATACAGTGGAATTGCAGAGGTGCTAGGAATAAAAACGCTCAATTTCATTTACTAATGTCATTATTCCGGCCGGACGTTTTTTGCCTACAAGAGACGCTACTTGCGGGTCACGACGACCCACCTGTATTCGACAACTACACGTCCTACAGGGGAGACAACCTAAGGGGGGTAGCCCTATACATTCGGAGTTCATTCGCCCAGCAAAGAGTCAGTCTGAACGTGAACCTGCAGGCTGTGGCGTGCAGAGTTAAGATTCGGACTGGCTATGTTGCCATCTGTTCACTATACTGTCCTCCGGGCGGGCTCATCGACGATGGTGAGCTTGAGGAGCTATTTAACCAACTGCCAGGAAAGAAAATGATCCTCGGCGACCTCAATGCTCGCCATTTGCGGTGGGGCAGTGTCCGGAGTGATGGGAGGGGGGAGCAGGTGGCTGCAGCTATCCTCAACTCCAACCTGTCTCTTCTGAATGACGGTAGTGCGACTCGAGTGGACGAACGATTTGGCACAGCGTCAGCTATAGATCTTTCTATAGTTGATGCTGCCTTGCTATTAGATTGTAAATTTTCTACATACGACGACTCTCTGGGTAGCGACCATTTTCCGATCTGCATTTCTTATGAGTGTGGCGCCCCAACGGCTACTCCCGAGGTGCGCTACAACCTTAGGAAGGCAGACTGGAGGGCCTACTCAGGAGCCGTTCGTATAGACACCATTGGACAAGACATCAACACCAAAATTTCACACATACAACAAGCTATAATACATGCAGCAGACTTAACAATTCCTAAGACTTCTGCAAAAACCCACAGGCCTGGAGTTCCATGGTGGACACCAGACTGCCGACGAGTGGTCTGTGAGCGAAATAGGCTATGTCGTTTATTCAATAGAATTCCATCACTTGTAAGCTTAATTGAATATAAAAAAGCTAGAGCCAAGGCTAGGAGGGTTCTCAGGGAGTGTAAGAGAGAGTCTTGGCGGGCGTTCGTCTCCACTATTAACAAGGATACCCCTTCCTCTGAGGTATGGTCGGCTATAAACCGGGTCAGATCCAAAGGAGGAAGGAGTTTTATCCCACAGGTGAGTAGTGGAGGGCGGATTCTCGACGAACCCCAGGCCATTGCCAACACCCTAGGCCAGAAGTTTGCAGATGCCAGTAGCTCCACCAATCATGATCCACGCTTCGGCGTGTTCCGTGATCGTGCCGAGCTCTTACATCTCGACTTCGAGAACGGGGACGAACAGGGCTACAATCGAGCATTTTCCCCAGAGGAACTTTCCTTTGCTATTAAAAAGGGCAAGGGCTCTACTCCTGGTCCTGACGGTATACGATACGAGATGATTAAGCACCTTGACCAGGGAAACCTGGACAAATTGCTAGAAGTGTACAATGAGATCTGGACGTCCAGAACGTTTCCAAACTCATGGCACTTTGCCCATGTCGTACCGATCCCGAAGAGGGACAAATGCCCGAACAACACCAACTCATTCCGTCCGATTTCGCTCACAAACTGTCTGTGTAAGGTCATGGAACGTATGATAAAGCGTAGACTAATGTAATTTTTGGAAAGTAACAACTTATTGAATGATCGACAGTGTGGTTTCCGCCAAGGTAGAAGCACACTAGATCATTTAATAAGTCTTGAAACTGACATCTCAAAAGCTCTTTGCAGTAAAGAAACATTAATTGCAGTATTCTTAGATATAGAAAAAGCTTTCGACATGACATGGCGGACTGGCCTCATGATGAAGCTCCACGCCTTGGGTCTGAGAGGTAATTTGCCAATTTTTATTAGTAATTTTTTGCAGGACAGGACTTTTTCCGTCAAATTAAATGGTAACGTAAAATCAGACACATTTGTCTTTGAAAATGGAGTTCCACAAGGTAGCGTTTTGGGCCCAATTTTATTCCTTATAATGATTAATGATTTCCTATCACCAGCCCCCAGCTTAAGTGACCTCAAATTCTCCTTGTTTGCTGACGATTGCGCAATCTGGCGCTCCTCTCGAGCTGAGAGGCTATCTGCACAAAGGGTGCAGGCTGGCCTAAAAGCCGCGGAACAGTGAGCAATACAATGGGGATTTAGGTTTTCAGTTGAGAAGACAGTAGGAGTAGTCTTCACTAAGAAACGTAACATTAGTAATCCAGTATTAAAATTAAATGATACTCCTATTAAATTTCAGACTTCAGTAAAATTTCTTGGTGTTCATTTTGACCGGAAATTAACGTGGAAAAACCACATTAACGAACTTGAAAGTAAATGTCTTAAAGTCACAAACATCCTGAAAGTTTTATCAGGTACTACATGGGGAGCCGATAGGAAATCTTTATTAATGGTGTATAAGACCCTGATCAGATCAAAACTTGATTATGGATGCCAGTTGTATGCTTCGGCATGCAACACCACACTCGCAAAGCTAACCAGAATACAGAACCGATGCCTTCGTCTATGTCTGGGTGCCTACAGGTGTACACGTGTAGGTAAACTAGAGGGACATGTTGACGCTAAGGTACGGGTTGAGTACGGCTAGGAAGCGCGGCACAGACCACCCAGGTTGGTGTGCTGTTGCTAAATTCCGTTTCCTGCAGCTGCGTAGGTCCCCGTCCTCGGTTGTCCGCCTCCAGACCTTGTGCCAGGGTGCTGGTATCCATTTCGAAGACGTTGATAGATACGTTCCACCGTTGTGTCCGCCATGGGAGAACCCCAACTTCCATGTGGAAACATCGTGGCTTCCGGGAGCGAAGAATGACTTTCATCCTGGGCTCCTGAGGCAACTTTTCTATCAATTTCTTGAAGGATTCAGCGCCTATACTCACGTGTACACCGACGGGTCCAAGACTGAAGACAACGTCGGAGCCGGTATCTGGAGCAGAGACGGGGAGTGGAGCTCCCGCCTGCCGCGGCATACAACCATATTCTCTGCAGAAATGTTCGCAATAAGTAGAGCCATTGACATTGCAATAACAAGCAATGTCAATGATGTCGCTGTAATTTCAGATTCCATGTCAGCTCTTAAAGCAATTCAAGGTGGTGATACTATCAGCAATGAGATACAGGGCAACATTATTAATAAATTACATGAGTGTGCCAAGAATATTGTGCTGGTGTGGGTGCCTGGGCATTGTAACATTTGGGGCAATGAACAGGCAGACAGATTAGCAAGAGCGACTGTGGGTCTCAGGGAGACAACTAATGTACCCTGGGAGACTCAGTCGTGTCTCTCCTTGGGGAAGACATATACATTTGGAAAGTGGCAACTTGAATGGACTAGGTTGGATCTCCACAACACCTGGAAGCCTAATATAGGAAACTGGCCCTCAGCATATAGAAAGAATAGGAGGGAAGAGGTCGTTCTCGCCAGACTAAGGCTGAACTGTACCTATCTGACCCACCTAGGGGCCTATCTTGACAATTCCTTCCCACCTATCTGTGCCACTTGTAACCTAATTCTCTCCATCAGACATATTCTGACTGAGTGCAGCCAGTACGAACCAGAGCGCCGGCAGCTGGTGATCCTAGCTGCCGAGCAAGGCTTCGTGCTGACTGTACCCAACCTATTGCAAGATAATGTCACCATAAGTGACGCAGTAATAACCTTCCTCAAGGAGACCCATCTTATCGGCATGTTATGATTGACACACGCATGAACTCTTTTTATATCTATTATATGTATGTAACCATGCCTTAAAAAAATAAAAAATAAAAAAATAAAAATGAATAAAACAAAAATTAAAACATACAACATGAGAAACACATCACAAACCTTATCATTACATACAACACTCACATTTATCAAGCTAAACTGACACCCACCAACATATATTCAAACAAAAAGACACGGACTACAAAAGACAAAATAAAAAATAATAAAAAAAAAAAAAATCACAGAGAAACTAGTCACCTGACAAGCCATTTCATCTGGTCTGTCACTAACTCACCATCATATCACTCATGCATACCATAATTCATCCCAAATAAAACAACAAGAAGAAAGAAGTAACCAAAATACCAAGAACAAGAAGAACACAAGAATAACAAGAAAAGAAGAAACAAGAACATCAGATTAGTTGTAGCAAGAAAGAAGACCAAGATTAGAAGAAGAAAGAAGACATCAGCTTCGGCCGAAATAGCCCAAAGGCGAAGTGGCCAGTAATCCCCAACATCAGTCAGTCAGGCCAGTTTTCAATCTCCGCAAGGTGGATAACCCACCTGCTGTTAACCTTCTCCTTTACTTCCTACTTCTGAACTTTACCTTGTACTTTTACCCTTCTCCCACTCCTAGAGCTACTGCTCTCTTCTCTCCGTACAACCAACCAACCAAGTTTTCAATTCACACACACCAATCATTCGCCAGCCAGCCTTCGCCGTGAACGGACCTCTTTCCAGAACCTTCACTGCTAAAGCCTGCCAGCTTGTCTTTCAACCGTTGACGACCTGAACGAAATCGACCACCTCACCACCATCACTACACACAACCGGTAAGCTCGTTGCAGACAACGCCCTTTCTGTGCTTCCCTACTGATCAGGGGTGACTCCTGATCAGAGGCGGCCCTGATCGGGTGATCTGTAACGGCTTACTGTAGCGGATTTGGGCCGCGATCCCACTGGTGTCACTTGCACCTCTGGCTGTTTTACCTTGTTCTTCCTTCTTTTTTCGCTCTGGCCTGGGGACCTGCACCCTAGAGGTGTATTCGTCCTTGGGTCCCCCCTGTAACTGTTCACCTCCACTGAAGGGGTTTGTGAACACGAAAGGGGGTAGGAGCAGAACCCACCCCTCCGCCGAGCCTTCCTGGGAAACCGTGATCGTGCGTGTTCCACCAAGGAAGGGGGTCGCAAATCCTTAATCCTCCACCCCTCCCCCGAATAGGTACACATCAAGTTCACGCCTATAAGTGAGTAATTTCAACAATAGGGATATAGGTTCCCCTAACGGGGTTACTAGGTGAGTGACACAGGAACCACCCTACGACCATTCGACCAGCAAGTGGCGGTGGGGGGTGCTGTAATTCCTGTGTTTAGGTTGCTCGCCTGGAATAGGTAGGGTGACTGTAAAAACCAAAATAATACTGACGACACGGAGAACGACCAAATGCAATGCCTAGGACAACCGGAAACAGGATACGGGTACGCTCCCTCTTAGGGGGGCGTATCGGAAAAACGTAAGGAGGAACTGGGTATACTACTGTGTGCCCAGTTAAACATCAAATTCGCCGCATTAATAGAAACAAAGGACTCATACATAGTCCTGTGCCTTGAAGAAAAAGATGTGGACAACATGCTCGCAGACGAATCAACAAAGAAATTAAAAGAACACGGATTCGAAATAGTAATACCACCACAACTACGAGCCAAAAAATCCATAGTGATTAAAAGGGTAGATAAGAACATACTGAAACAAACACCAAGTGATATTGCCAATAACATAGAAGAGAAGAACACATGGGCCAGAGTCGAGGAGGTTGTGCTAATGCCTGGTGCTCCTACCATGATGAAGGTCAGGTTTGGAGAGATCTTCATGGCACAAAAAGCCATAGAGAATGGCCTCTGTATTTCCCACTACCATCTGACAAAACATCAAATTGAGCAGGAGGAATTTTTCCCAATAACACCCTGTTGGACCTGTTACAAATATAATCATCTAGCCGTAAATTGTCCACTAAAAGATAAGAAGTTCTGTTCCGAATGTGCAACAGAGGGCCATACATTCAGAGAATGCAGTAATAAAGATAACCCAAAATGCCTGAACTGTAATGGGGACCACCGAACACTAGCAGCGCGTTGTCCCATAAGGAAAGAAATAATTAGAAACCTGAGAGAGAAAGAAAGAACAAACAAGAAGATTGAAACAGACCCCAACAAAACATACGCAGCAATTGCAAAGCTACAAGATACCACTTCCAAAGTCTTGAAGAAAACTAAAGAAAATCCCCTCATGCAGCCAACATACCTCAATCTGAGTGAAGGATTACCTTTCACGATCCTAACTAGTATCATACATGCACACCTTAATAACATTGCTAAACCAGGAACATTCGGAAAAACGATTAGAGAAATGTTTGCGGCAAACAATCTGCCAGAGGTAAAATTTCCAGACGACGCCCCCTCAACAGAAATATTCAAAATCGTCACCGAGAGTAGCCTGGGAGTAACGAAACCACAGGAGCACAAAACCAAACCATTCACAGAAGAAACCGTCATGGAAACAGACCCTATCACCCAAGAAGTCACACCACACCGCAAATTATCAGACTCCACCACTCAGCAAACAGAGAAATTACAACCTGCAAAAGTTGATCCAACCAAAGCAAAATTAAGAAAAGAATCCCACTCTGGCCATCGTGCCCCCCCATCTTCACCAAGCGATGTGCAGCCAGCAGACCTAGGCAATGAGATCGGCATCCGCTTTTACGCAGTCAACACACCACCTACAATATCAAATGACAGACTTCTGCAGGAAATCAAGGAAGGCACAGTAAAATTCACCTACGAAGACGATAGGGTAGAAGAAACCTATATAGACCAATTGATAACTGCAGGACTTTTAAATACCAAATATAATAGAATCGAAAGAGTGGATGTAACCAAATTTAAGAAAATCAGAACGGGACTGAAGGAGGAAAGGAGTAGACACTCACCAGGAGATGCACGAGCCAGCAAACATCCTACACCAAGTTCTCGGGATCCCCGATTACACAAAATAAATTATTAAAGATAATCCATCACAACGTCCTTGCCTGGAATCTGACGAGGAAATCTGAACTCACCAATATATACAGCACAATAGACCCAGACATTATTCTTATCAACGCACATGGTCGGAAAAAAGGTGACAAAATCAAGATTTTTAACTACCATGTACATCAAATGAACATTCATGATGAACCACACGACGGCATAGCAATAGCTATAAAACGCAACATACAGTATAAAATCATAGACAACTTTCATAGCAACTTTCTTGCAGCCGAAGTAAACACAACCAGAGGCCCAATATTAATCGGAACGTCTTATTTAACATTTAGAAGGCCAATATTCCCTACAGGTGATATTTTAAAACTAATGAGGCAAAACAATCCGGCATACTTTATAGGAGACCTCAATGCAAAACACACAACCCTAGGAAATAATATCAGAAACCCAGGAGGAAAAATTCTACATGCTCTCATCGAACACGGGACAATAACTCACCTTGGGCCCGACTTCGCAACTTACGTATCAGCCGGTAACACTGGGAAACCTGACATTGTTCTAACCAATAGTCATCACCATCTAAATGTACATCTAAAAGCTGGACCCACAACAACCAGTGATCATTTACCCATAATAGCAACTTTATCCACATCTCCGATACAAATTCCATCAATCCCAAGATTTTCACTTAATAGAGCAAATTGGGAAAAATTTAAATTGGATCTCAGCAAAAACGAACCAACACTCCTACACAATAAAGACACAACTGAGATCGACAAATCGCTGGACAAATGGTACAATGAAGTAACATCAGCAATGCAAAACAATATCCCAAAAACAACATACCGTACATTACCACATGCACAATTAACACATGAAGAGAAAATGATACAAACCAGATTCACCAATCTATATGAATACACCAAAACACACGGGTGGAACAATGACATCAGAATATTATACAGGAATATAAAAGAAGAACTGAAAGAAATAAGTAAGAACAAACACAGTGAAACATGGAACAAGCTGATTCAGGACACACAAGCAGATCACAGAAACCCAAAAGCATTCTGGAAAAAAAATAAGAACCTAATGGGAACTAATTCGGTAGAAACGAGTTATATCAAGGACAAAAACGGTAGAAAAGCAATAGAACCACACGAAAAAGAACCGATATTTAGAGAATTCTGGAAAAACATATTCACAATCAACGACGAAGATAATAGAAGCTTTTGCCAAGAAACAGAACAGGCAACAAGAACATATTTGAACCAGAACACAGAGAAATGGAAACACACCGTAAAAATTAACCTCAACTCTTTAAACATCAACAACCCAATAATTGCTCCTCTAACTCAAAATGATATTGTAAAAACAATAGCAAGTTTCAAGAATAAAGCACCTGGCATAAGCCAAATTAATAAAATCGTATTACAAAACATTCCTCAGACTATGATCGAACAGCTTAAAAATATATACAATGCCTCACTTGCAACTGGCTTTTTCCCCACCAAATTTAAATTAGCCAAAATCAGACTCATCCCGAAATCAGGAAAGAACCATACTCAAGCAGAAAACTACAGACCCATCTCATTACTGGAAACACCCGGTAAAATATTAGAAAAAATAATTAACCACAGACTCAGAAATTTTTTAGACCAAGAAAACAAGTATAACCCGAGACAGCACGGCTTTCGAAAAAACCGAGGAACCAATACAGCAATAGCTCTAATATACGAATCAATCGCAAATGCTGCAAGTAACAAAGAACAATGTAATATAATTCTAAGAGATGTTTCAAAAGCATTTGATAAAGTCTGGCATGAAGGAATGAAGTATAAAATAATCAAATTGGACATGCCTACAAACATCACAGCACTACTATGTAATTTCTTAGATAACAGAAAGGCCAAACTAATCATTGACAACCACGTAGGACAAACCTTCAACCTTTATAGCGGAGTTCCCCAAGGCAGCAATATATCACCAACGTTATACACTGTATATACGGCAGATATGCCGCAACCACGGCAATCAGAATATATAGCATATGCAGATGATGTTACACAGATAATCAGGTACCCGGGAAAATCCAAACAAATGATGGCCATTAGAACATGCAGAGAAATAGAGTTAATAAACAACTATGAACGAAAATGGAAGATAAAAACCAATGTCCAAAAACTCAAAATAATTCACATCGCGAAAACGAACCCATGCCCTCTTATTATCAACAATCAACAAATACCATATGTTGCCAAGGGAAAAACATTAGGACTCAAAATATCCAGAAGCGGAATAATCCCTCACATTAATGAAAGAATAGCTATGGCAAGAACCCAACTTACAAAACTCAGAAGATTCCTCCAACTGGACACCAACACGCAATTGCACCTATACAAAGCACTGATCAGACCACACTTAGAATACCCTCCGATACCTCTGAACACAATCGCAAGAACTAATCAACTTAAATATCAAGCAGTACAAAATATAGCCCTCAGAAGAGCGGCAAAACACCAACCACCATACACACAAACAGTACAAGACATACACACAGAACACGGCATAGACCCACTCAACATCAGAATACACACCCAAGCAAATGCAATATGGGAAAAAATCCAGCAAGAACAGGATCCCATACTAAACAAATTAATCGAGGAAAACAACAATACAACACACAGATGGTGGCCTAGAAGCAGGAAAAATGATAATGAAGAACCAGAGCCTCTATATACACAATAACAACAAAATAACAACAAATAAGAACCAAAAAGATGGGCACAACTCTCCAGTCACACAAGGACCTGGAGGGACCCCACAAATAAACAGAGACCTAAATAGTTAAAAAAAAAGAAAAAAAAGATGGGGATCATCCCTACAGTGCCACAAGGACCTGGAGGGACCCCCCCCCACCCTAAGATAATATGCCCCAAGGACAACTCGGAATAACTTAGCTTAGCTTGGCTGAGACCGGCCTTCCCTAACCCCATGAACCTCTAATGCAGCACAGTTACGGAAGACAAAAAAACCCGTCTCCGCAAGGTGGATAGCCCACCTGCTGTTAACCTTCTCCTTTACTTCCCACTTCTGAACTTTACCTTGTACTTTTACCCTTCTCCCACTCCTAGAGCTACTGCTCTCTTCTCTCCGTACAACCAACCAACCAACCTGCCCACTTCTCACATCGCTCCTGAACTAAGAAGACCTCTCAACAAGACCTCCTGCTGGACCCGGAACTGTGAAGACCGCCCTCTCCCTTGTGCCATTGTTGGCCATCTTCCCGGACCGGACCACCCACGACTGTCATCGTCCACAACAACTCACGAGCGTTCTCGGTTTATCGAGCATTAGCTTGCCCTCCCCACTGGTGGTGTGAGTGACCCACACTCCAGCTGGAGAGCAGTTATAGCGCGATATTCCCGGCGTGGTTTGAGCTCTTTTCCTTCTACTACTATTTTTCCTTTTTCGCTCTGGCCTAGGGACCTGCACCCTCAAAAGTGTATTCGTCCTGCGGTCCCCCCTGTAACTGTTCACCTCCCTCCCAGGAGATTGTGAACACGAAAGGGGGTTGGAGCAAAACCCATCCCAGCCGAGTCTTTCCAGGAAAACCGTGATCGTGCGGGTCCACCTGGAAAGAGGGTAGCAATCCTTATCCTTCCCAAATAGGCACACTTAGCTCACGTCTATAAGTGAGCAGTCACATACACTAGGAAGTAGGCTTCCCCAACGGGGCTCCGGGAGAGAAGCTCAGGAACCACTCTACGACCACCAGCCAGTGGGGAGTGCTGAAATTCCTCTGCTACTTACTCAACCGGAATAGGTAGGATTTAATAATTAAAAAAATAAATAAATAAATAAAAACGGTTATGGAGCGCGTACGCCCTCCTAACCGCGACCCCCGCCTGAACCGCCAACCTGACGACCCGAACTACGACAGGCTTCGCACAGAGAAAGCGGACCAGTTACGCGCCTTCAATGAAGCCCTGAAAAGTAGGAACACTGCCACCACCTCCAACAACTCCACCACCACTGCTACCGCCACTGAGGACAACTGGACGAAGGTAGAAAACAAGAAACGCCGACGTGCTTTTTCGGGAAACGAATGCCGTCAAGCAGCCCAAAAGGCACCCATCACCACCACCAGCTCACCTCCAACGACACTGCCAAAATTCCGGATCACGAAAACGGACGCAAAAACAACATATGCCGCCGTCACAGAGATGGAAAAGCTAAATCCACTGGCCAAGTTCTCAGTGCGGCCCAACCTAAAGGGGGAGATGATTATTCACCCCAAAGACAAGGACACCGCCACCACCCTCGACACTTACCTGCAAAACACCACCACCGTTGCATCAACAAAGCTGGACCCCGCCCAGAAACTGATGAAGTCGGTAGTCCTCCGGTACCCAAAGGAACTACCTCTCGAACCCCTGGAGAACCACCCGAAGATCTTAAAAGCCGAGAGATGCTCTCCCCTGTCCGACAAGACGGCCACCACGAAACAAGTGCTCATAACGCACTACGGCTCACCCCCCAGCACCATAGACCTCAAAACCTGGGGGATCTACGAAGTGAGGCCCTTCGTCCCAGAGCCCCTGCGGTGCTTCAGATGCCAGAAATACGGGCACCATCAGACAAGGTGCACGTACAAGGAAATCTGCGCAGTCTGCGCACAGAAGCACGGCACACACTCCTGCCTCACCAAGTTGAAAAATGGGGAAAAAATTGCCCCCAAGTGTGCCAACTGCGGGGGCAAACACCACGCCTGGAATCCTGGATGCTCCGAGAGAACAAAGAGGGTCCAGGCAAACCGACCAGCAGCAAGACCGGCCCCCACCGCCTACACACCAGCCCCACCAAGTACCTTCGTGTGGGGAACCCAAAGGCCAAAACAACAAAGACAACCTCCTCAGCCAGTCAACACCCAAAGTGCAGCCCAGTTTCCTGGCCCCACTACAGCCACACCTCAGCCACCCAAGCAGCAGAGAACGACAACCACGAGAAAGACAAAAGAAGCACACACCAAGGCACCAGAAGGAATGATACACATATCAGACCTAGCCAAGGTACTGACAACCTTCGCGGAGGGCTTAGCCGGACTACTGGGCCACAAGATCCAACCCACACAGCTCCAAATACTCATGGGGAGCGTCCTCGGGCAAGTCGCCACAGCTCCAGCCAACTCAGTGGAGGAAGCCACGCCGGTCCTCACACGAGTGACAGCCGAGGTACACTCTACACCGAAGAAGGCCACCAGAGAACCCAAGATACCGACAG
>NW_024722735.1:42500-85386 GCF_018991925.1 Homarus americanus | reverse complement strand
CTCAGTAAACATAACACAGGTGTTGTGGTCATCAGTAAACATAACACAGGTGTTGTGGTCCTCGGTAAACATAACACAGGTGTTGTGGTCCTCAGTAAACATAATACAGGTGTTGTGGTCTCAGTTAACATAACACTGGTGTTGTGGTCTCAGTAAACAACACACAGGTGTTCTGGTCCTCAGTTAACATAACACTGGTGTTGTGGTCCTCAGTAACAACGCAGGTGTTGTGGTCCTCAGTTAACATAACACTGGTGTTGTGGTCCTCAGTTAACATATAACACTGGTGTTGTGGTCTCAGTTAACATAACACTGGTGTTGTGGTCTCTCAGTAAAACAACACATGTTGTGGTCTCAGTTAACATAACACAGGTGTTGTGGTCTTCTGGCAAACATAACACAGGTGTTGTGGTCTCTCAGTAAATATAACAGGTGTTGTGGTCTCAGTTAACATAACACAGGTGTTGTGGTCCCTGGTTAACCTTAACACTGGTGCTGTGGTCTCAGTTAACATGCTAACACTGGTGTTGTGGTCTCAGTAAACAACACAGGTGTTGTGGTCCTCAGTTAACATAACACTGGTGTTGTGGGTCTCAGTAAACAACACAGGTGTTGTGGTCTCTCAGTAAACAACACACAGGTAAGGTGGTCTCAGTAAACAACACACAGCTGTTGTGGTCTCTCAGTAAACAACACAGGTGTTGTGGTCCCCAGTTAACATACAGTGTTGTGGTCTCCTGGCAAACAACACAGGTGTTGTGGTCCTCAGTCCACACAACACAGGTGTTGTGGGTCCTCAGTAAACATAACACAGGTGTTGTGGTCTCAGTAAACATAACACAGGTAAGCTGGACTCCTCAGTAAACATAACACAGGTGTTGTGGGTCTCTCAGTAAACATAACACAGGTGTTGTGGTCTTCTGTGCAAAACATATAACACAGGTAAGTTGTGGTCCCTCAGTCAACATAACACAGGTGTTGTGGGTCTCCCTGTGCAAAACATAACACAGCTGTTGTGGTCTCTAGCAAACATTCATAACACACAGGTGTTGTGGTCTTCAGTGTAAACATAACACAGGTGTTGTGACCTCAGTAAACATAACACAGGGGTGTTGTGGTCCTCAGTAAACATATAACACAGGTAAGTTGTGGTCCTCAGTAAAACATAACACAGGTGTTGTGGTCCCTGTGCAAACATAACACAGCAGTTGTGGTCCCTAGTAAACATTCATAACACAGGTAAGTTGTGGTCTTCAGTAAACATAACACAGGTGTTGTGGGACCTCAGTACACATAACACAGGTGTTGTGACCTCAGCTACTGCAACACAGGTAAGTTGTAATCCTCAGTAAACATAACACAGGTGCTGTGTCCTCAGTAAACATAACACAGGTGTTGTGGACCCCAGTTAACATAACACACAGGTGTTGTGGGACCCTGCCAACATAACACAGGTGTTGTGGTCCTCAGTAAACATAACACAGGTGTTGTGGTCTCTAGCAAACATAACACAGGTGTTGTGTAGGTCCCTGTGCAAACATAACACAGGTGTTGTGGTCCCCAGTAAACATAACACAGGTGTTGTGGTCTCAGTAAACATAACACAGGTGTTGTGGTCCCTAGTTAACATAACACAGGTGTTGTGGTCTTCAGCAAACATAACACAGGTGTTGTGGTCCTCAGCAAACATAACACAGGTGTTGTGGGTCCTCAGTAAACATAACACAGGTGTTGTGGTCTCAGTTAACATAACACAGGTGTTGTGGTCCCCTGTGCAAAACATATAACACAGGTGTTGTGGTCCCTAGTAAACATAACACACAGGTGTGTTGTGGTCTTCAGTAAACATAACACAGGTGTTGTGGTCCTCAGTAAACATAACACAGGTGTTGTGGGTCCTCAGTAAACATAACACAGGTGTTGTGGGTCCCTGTGCAAAACACAACAGGTGTTGTGGTCCTCAGTCAACATAACACAGGTGTTGTTGTGGTCTCAGTCAACATAACACAGGTGTTGTGGTCCTCAGTTAACATAACACAGGTGTTGTGGTCCCTAAATAACATAACACAGGTGTTGTGGGTCTCAGTCAACATAACACAGGTGTTGTGGTCCCCAGTCAACATAACACAGGTGTTGTGGTCCTCAGTCAACATAACACAGGTGTTGTGGTCCTCAGTCAACATAACACAGGGTGTTGTGGTCCCTGTGCAACATAACACAGGTGTTGTGGTCCTCAGTCAACATAACACAGCCAGGGTCCTCAGTAAACATAACACAGGTGTTGTGGTCCTCAGTAAACATAACACAGGTGCTGTGTCCTCAGTAAACATGCAACACAGGTGTTGTGGTCCTCAAACATAACACAGGTGTTGTGGCCCCTAGTAAAACACATAACACAGGTGTTATGGGTCTCCCCAGTAAACATAACACAGGTGTTGTGGTCCTCAGTAAAAACATAAGACAGGTGTTGTGGTCTCAGTAAAACATAAGACAGGTGTTGTGGTCTCAGTAAACATAACACAGGTGTTGTGGTCCTCAGTAAACATAAAGACAGGTGTTGTGGTCCCTGCAAACATAAGACAGGTGTTGTGGTCCTCAGTAAACATAAGACAGGTGTTGTGGTCCTCAGCAAACATAACACAGGTGTTGTGGTCCCTCAGTAAAACATAAGACAGGTGTTGTGGTCCTCAGTAAACATAAGACAGGTGTTGTGGTCCTCAGTAAACATAAGACAGGTGTTGTGGTCCTCAGTAAACATAAGACAGGTGTTGTGGTCCTCAGTAAACATAAGACAGGTGTTGTGGTCCTCAGTAAACATAAGACAGGTGTTGTGGTCCTCAGTAAACATAAGACAGGTGTTGTGGTCCTCAGTAAACATAACACAGGTGTTGTGGTCCTCAGTAAACATAACACAGGTGTTGTGGTCCTCAGTAAACATAACACAGGTGTTGTGGTCCTCAGTAAACATAACACAGGTGTTGTGGTCCTCAGTCAACATAACACAGGTGTTGTGGTCCTCAGTAAACATAACACAGGTGTTGTGGTCCTCAGTAAACATAACACAGGTGTTGTGGTCCTCAGTAAACATAACACAGGTGTTGTGGTCCTCAGTAAACATAACACTGGTTGACTTGTGGTCGTAACAGCTCACGTACCGGTATACTAAACCTTATATATGTACACCTAACAACACTCGCCAGCTGCCTGTGTTAACTGGCGGCGCCCATCAGAGGCGTCACTATGGCTGCCAGCTGAGCCACCAGGCGGCACCACGTAATGGGTAACTCTTTAATTTCATTTGAGATCCTTTAATTGACACAGTTATAGATGTATAACACTTTCGTATTTTTCTTTGTTATCACTGAAATATATAACGAATTTATTCCTTTATGTCATCAAGACCGAGAAATGACTTTCACCTCAAAAATTTGAACTAACAGCCGCCACCAGCCGACGTAACGCTCTCGACCGGAGCTCAACACAAACTGTCGCAACTCATTCCAGGAACGTCCCTTTCTTGTTGTCTGTGAGTGATGCTATCTTGTTTTAAAATACATATAACAATCCTTATTCACTAATATACCTCAATATATTGTATTGTAAAGATATCAGTCAAATATAAATTGTATAAATGAATGATAATTAACGACTAACATTGTTGAAAGTTCATAATATCTTCTTTCTTATAGTAAATTATGGGAAGAGCTTATAGTAACTCTGTACAGATATGCGCTTTTAAAAGATAAGTTGTTTGACAATACAACTACCAGTTAACTCAGATTCTTTTATTACACTGTCCACTTTTCATTTCAAAATATACTTATATAATATAGTGTATAATATATACCAAATTTACTAATAATATGTATTGTGTTATAATTTTGCAAGAAAATATTTGGAACGACGGGGGTTTCCGGCGTGACGTCACAGTCCGGTGTTGTGCTCATGGCGGCGGAGGAAAGATGGTATTTTACGAAGGAAGAATTAAACAATTCACCCAGCAGGAGATGTGGAATCGACGCAGAAAAAGAATTATCGTATCGACAGCAAGGTGCAAATCTGATCCAGGATATGGGCCAGCGGTTACAAGTGTATCCTTTTGTGATAATGTGTTTGATTGGTGGTTCTCGGCCTTGGGTAACACACGCTGTCATGTTAAGTACAATATTGTTGTAATCCACGCTTTATCTTGGGTTAATGAGTTACGGTGATTAGTATTAGGGTCCATGGATAAGGCTGCGTCATATGAAACTAGTCGGTGAAGTGTGTGGCCAGGTTAAATGTGAGTGTTGTTGTAGTGCACCTCACCGTTGTCATGGCCGTGGCAGCCATGTTTGCTCACATGACCCGTTAAACGTGAACTATTTGTCGCACATTACTACTACAAGCTTTATTGGAGTGCGTATAACTATTGGTCTTACACAGTATTTGGCTTGGGTCGCTACGTCGTGTTTGTTGCGTGGGAGGTGGCCGGGTTCTTTTGCAATTTGATGGAACATGCATGGGTCTAGGCCTGACAACATGGTGCAATATGCAGGCTGGCTGTGATAACTTATTGTTTACACCAGCAATATCTCATCACATTGCATTTGATTCGTTTAGTATTAACTTATGCATCTTAAAGTAACCATTGTTTTGTATCTTTAATGTAGTTTTTACTTAATGTTTATGAATATATCTTTACTTGGGAGAGCATTGCATCCTACCACATGGCAATGGGTCATTTTTATTTTACAGAGGAATTTGTTATGTTATAGCTGTCTTGTCGGTGATGATGTGTGCATCATCCCGTGTTGTATTATTTGTTTTAAAAAAATTGGGTCAGTCTGTCATCAGATGTTCTCAGAAACTGTTAATGAAGACCTGAAGCAGTGGGGTGTGGTGGCTGAGTGGATACACCATTCATCTTCACTACTCAGGGTTGCTGGTTTAGTAATGGGTTACCTCAGTCCACCTTATTGTAAAGGAGTGTCAACTTGACACTTATGGAAGTGAATGGTTGAGTTCTTTGCAGGACTCGGTGCATACATGTGTACTATATTAATGCTGTCTGGCTCTGGCATAGATGACACACTTTTACTATCAGGTAATGGAGTTGTTGTCTAACACTAACTCAAGGTAATATTATTCTGGATTGTACCCAGAGCACACTTATGAGAGGTAGTTGTGAGCTCTACTGCTGTGCTACATTATTTTGATCAGTTGTGATAAACACCAGACTTAGGAATTTGGTGATCTGCCATATAGGTTAACTGTAATACTGCCTCAACAAATTATATTTTCTTAAAAAAAGTTATTAAAATTATTTTTGGAAATTACAGTATCTTCTGGTCAGCAGGTAATTGGTGTCAGAGGAATAACTAGAAGTCCTGATGCTACTTGGAGATGAGGTTTTTAATATTTTTTTCAGAAATTGTTTAGTATTTGGCTTAGCACATGACCTAGGCTTCCAGATGAAAATAGGCTCTTCTTATAGAATTTAATTCTAAACTAACCTAACCACACACCTCTAATTAGTAGAATACAGATATTATATTGTTGAGCATGAAGCAAGAATGTTGATGTTCAATGTAATATATGGAGAAGCAGGATTATACAGTATGTACAGTGCACTGTATATCCCTGCTAGCTGTAATGACACGACTTTGTTATCCCAGAAAAAGTCTCACATCCCCGGAAAGTTTTCAGATACTGTAGTTTAAACTATACATCTCGCATTACATTTAGGTGGCGGGCATAAGCGAAAATATATACGGCTAGCAAAAAAAATTTATAAACCTTTATTCACAGAATCTGTTGTACAGTAATTGTGTTAAGAGAGATTAATTTGGTACCATAATGATTCTAAATAAATTCTCTACAAGACTTCCAGTAAAAGATCCTTAAACTAAATATTTCAACATGATATAGTGATGGGGACTCAATCTTTATGAAAAAATATAACAAATGTTGATACTGGAGTCTATAAAATCACTTCTGATTAAGTTAGAAACACCATTTATGTTGAAATAATCCTGAATAGTGTATCTAAAATTTGTTCAAATAAATGTACAGGTACTCCCCGACTTACGATGGGGTTAGGGACCGACATCCAGGTCGTAAGTCGGGAATGCTTAAATATCACAGAAAATCGAAAATTTGGGTCTCTTTTTCTTCTCAGCATCACAAAACACTCACTTTTAAGCTTGCCAGCCATTTTAAAGTGAATTACAGATGAAAATTTTGTCTGTGTACTGACTTTGGGAATCAAAAATACATAATTTGACGACATTCTGGTACGACTGAGGCAGGGCGTAAGTGCGGGTGGACGTAAGTCGGGGAGTACCTGTATATATATAAATCTATATGATTCGGGCATGCAAGGCATGAATGGAAATGTCACAACTTCTCGCACGGACAGTCACTACAGCATCTACTCACTAGCAGATGCTGTCGTCTTGAGCCTACAGTCGGCATACACTGTCCACTGCTGAATGTAATACATAATAGATAACTAATACATTTTTACATCTTAATACTTGTGATGAAGGTGGGGTGAGGGATTAGCAAGTCATATTGACCTGACCTGAAGATGTCTTGCATACAGACAAAAGCTAAGGTGCTCCAGTGTTTCCCTTTTCCTGGATTGTACTGAATGTACTACAGTGGGTTTGACACTAGGCATTGTAAAATACTTAGACATAGTGCATGAGGTAGTGTGAGTAGTGTGTAGCATTTACACTGCTTGTGAAAGGTTTTATTATATAACAGTAAATTGATGTACTTCTATGTACCTATATTCCTTAACATGAGTTTCAGTAACCAACTAGCAATCAACACCGCCATCGTATATATGCATCGTTTCTACATGTTTCATCCCTTCACACGTTTTCATCGTAATTCCATTGCACCTGCTGCCCTTTTTCTGGCTGCCAAGGTGGAAGAACAGCCCAGAAAGTTGGAGCACGTTATCAAAGTGGCATACCACTGCCTCTTTCGTGACCAGCCTGCCTTGGACACTCAGTCGGAGGTAAGTTTTATGTTGTTCCTGACTAAATGTTTTATATTCTTGACCACATGAATGTATTATCCATCTACAAAAAAATGAAAGTGAATATTTTTTGTGATTTTTAATTTGTATGTTATTTAACATTCTTCAGGGCTATTTAGAACGTGCACAGGAATTGGTGGTAAATGAAAATATCCTGCTCCAAACCCTGGGCTTTGATGTTGCCATAGACCACCCTCACACGCACGTGGTCAAGTGTTGCCAGCTCGTCCGCGGTGAGTACACCCAACCAAGCTTCAGGTTATTTACTGAAATGGAAGCATCGGGAACCCATTTTGTCAAGAAAAGAGCCATAAAAGATTTGCAACTGTTGGACATGTCTGGCAGTCATCTACTGTAGCTATTCATTTGTTTACAGTATTAGGTATGGTGTTTATATACAAATTATAAGGCAGCCATTGAATATGCAATGATCAAATTGTATATGTAGATCATTATTGTAATACTGCACAGTAAAATCATTTGTTTGTAATACAAGTGTGTAAAGCGTTAGGCCAGTAGTGTAGGTCTCTGGGCCTTGTTTCGTGTCTCTTGATTTGGGGAGTTTTGCTCTTGGATTTTTGCTCTTGGCCACAACCTTATTGATTGATTTTCAGGTGTTGGGAGGGAGTGGTCAACTGGTTAAGTTTAGATTCAGGTAGTGAGATCCAAGTGACCGAGTCTGGTGAATTTGTAATGCAGTTGTGCTTTATTACGAGGCCATTTTTAACACTTGGGAGCCCTTAGCAAATCTATACTGGTGGGCCCAGGTATCTCACATTGCTACACCCTCCAAGGACTGGTCCTCATGACACATTGTTGTCATGTCACATTTATGTATGGTGCCAGCACCAGGTAGATTCTTAATCATGCTGTCAAGTGAGGTCATCATGCTGTGTTGGTCTCTGATGACCTGACCCATTACACAACACAGCCACAAAAGTGCTGCAGTGAGCTTCTGACAACAGTTGAGCCCTTGGTAAATGTCCTCTTTGATATTACTGTACAATGATTATTACAATACAATATTGTGCTTCTGTGTGTATTACCACTGTGCAATGTTTATAGGATTTTGTGCTGTGGGGCAAAGTTTCTGTGGTACCTGGAAACAATCAGTCACTCCAATTCAGTTCTGGCAGCAGAACAAAGCCAAAGCCAAGTTAAATCACTGGTCATTCTGTTATTGGCCATTTTAACTTGGCCTGCCTCTGGTGCTCCTGTTGAATGTTTATTTTAGCCGTGGGGATGATAATGAGGCCCCATAGATACTGAACATCAAATGTACTCGTGTTTATGTTTATATGCGTACATTAAAAAAAAGAAGCAAGTACCGGATTAATCAAGCCAAAGCGATGTTAATCAAACGGATTTTGTTATTCAGACATCCATATCACCAGGGAGGCACAACTGTTCAAAACAACAGCCAGCATATTACACTAACACAGATTAACTTATTTCTGCTCATAATAAATTAGTTTAAGTAAAATTATCATATTTATGATATACTGTATATACAGTAAAGTCTTGTTTTTAAGTGTTAATAGATGTTGGTAAGGCTCTAGAAGTTTTCAGAACTGCAGAGATGGTTTTAAAAGGTTCTTGAGTTTCATTGCATGTATGTGGCATGGATGACCTTGTACAGAAAGAGATGAAGTGGATGTACAGGTATATAGTATACTCCTGGCAATGAAGTGGATATGTTCACAAAATCCTCTTTGTTCTCAGGAACTTCGTCGTCGGTAGATTTAACAAGGAGTAAACGGGAATAGCTTGCAGTCCTTTGTTTTTGTGTATTTTACATACAGTGAATAAAAATTAGCAAAAATTGCTTTAATAAACAATGAAAACAATACATACCCCATCATAAAATACAATAGCACATACAGTATTTTATAAAAAGAAATAGCTCCTTCAGCCTTGAAGGGGAGTTCAGCCAGCCGACTGACCTGAGAGATGCTTGGCGGCTCCACCATGTATGGCATGACATCACATTAGGGAGTGTGTGACACACACAGTCAGTATGAAGTACCTTGTATGAACTGAGACCCAATTTTTTTCCCCCAAAATATATATACAGTGAATATAAAAAAAATTTAACTGAGCTTATGTTAAATGGTTGGAAAAGAAACTGAATTACAATACAGTATACATTATTGTATTGTCAATACAGTCCAGAGAACTGGACCATTAGGAATGACCCCATCGGAGAAACAGATGATGATCTGGATATGTTGTAGTGGCATAGAAGCTTATTCCAGACAGTACTGTACTATTGTGTCATGTTTATCAAATTGAAAAGTGAATACTGTACCCTTAGTTTTTCTTTGTGCCAACAAAGATTTTTTTCTCTCTTTCCTTATTATATTTTGGACTTTATATCATGAGTTAGATAAGTGCCCATCTGGTACTTATGGTGTTTGTAATATAATTGGTCTTTAGTTATCAAGCTCTAGTCATATTATAGGGTATGGCAACTTCGTAGTGGTGATATGCCAGTGACTGGCTGCCACCTCTCGTGGACTAACACGAGTCAGTTGTCTCTTGGTGAGTAGACAGAGCAGATGTGGTCCTCATGCTATTGCTCCACATTAACTGCTATTGTTGTTTGATGGATTATTATGTCTCCTTCTTGGAATATGGTTGAGGGTTTAACTGCTTGGTAGAAATGGTCTTTTCTTCATGTCTGCTACTTGAGTGGGGGAGTAAGCACACATTAGGGTAGCATACTGACTTTTTGATAAGTAGTATCTGGATTGTCATATGCCTCTCACTGATGCCTACTGGTGACTCTGGAAGTCTAGTGAGGAGTTTGTTTCTGATGTCAAAGCCAACACCATGTAAAGGCTGACCTCCATAAAGGTGGTCCTTCCAGAAGATGGTGAAGCTACACATCTACCTCTCCTACCCTCTTCCACTTCCAAGCAAAACATTTCTTTGAGGGCAATAATGTCAATATTGTAGGGCTTAAGTTCCACAGATACGAGTGGGGTCTATTAGATACATTGTTCGCGTCCTGCAGGGTCCTTATATTTCAGGTGGCATTAATTGAAGGAACTTTTTTTTTTTTTTTAAATCATCATCACTAAAGTTGAAGTTGCCTTTTCAAGTAGGAGTGATGTTTAGGCCACCCTTTCTTGGCCCTTCTCTCAGAGGGGTGAGTAGCATGATCCCTAAAGTGGGTCTATCAAGAGTAGCTGTCACTCCAGTCCACCCGCTAGTGACCATAAATTGTCCTATGCTGCTGACGTGCAAGGATCGAGCTGGGACATTCACTCCCTGCCCCCATCAGCAGACTCCCCATCATCGCCAGACTTAGCTAAGTTGTGGAGTTTAGGTTAACAGAAGAGAACCTGTGCAGTGAGAAGATTTATATGAGGGAGGAGGTGCACCTTCTTCAACTTTTCCAGTTTGATCTTGAGCAGGAAAGTTCTAATGGCATGGGGTAGACCCATGACAACCAGTAACCTGCCCAACAGTGGAGGAGGTTGTTGGAACTACTTTATGTGGAAGACTGCCATTGTGTGCCCCAACACCTTGGTTCCCTTGGGGTCTGTTCGCTCCCCCCACACACACGCACACATACAGTAATGTATAGTGCATTTTATTGATATCAATTTTTTTTTTAAGTTTTGAGAATCTATATTTAGTATATTACTGTCCAAAATCTAATACATAATTCCAGTGAGACAGCAACTTATAAAAGGTATTTGTTTAGAGCAGACTGATGTTGATACTATTCATCAGATTTGCTGTACATGTTTACCTTCATGAGCAGTCACGGCTCAGACTACATTTATTATGTACAGTAATTTAGATATAACTAGTTGTTAAAGGCCTTGGCCTCAATATTATAATCTGAGAGGGCTACTAGTACACCACCAGTGCAGTGACCTACAGATTATTAGATCCTTTGTTTATACTCTACCGTACAGCCAAACTGGTACAGTACTTGGGTGAAGGGTAGTCAGTACCAAAGATAATAGTTTCACTTTCAAATAAATAATGATTAAACTTCAATAGTTTTAAGTAGAAGTCTACCAAAGGGTTTATTATTGAACAGTCTTGCTAACAAAACTGTCCTGTCTTGGATACAGAGTACTGTATCTTTAGATGCTTGACAATGTTTACCTCATTATTCCCCAATTGTTTGAAATATTAATGTGAAAATAATAAGTGTTAGAGAGACAAGGTACTGTATTTTTATACTTTAGAAAAGATTAATTGGTCATTATTGAATCTGTATGTAAAAATAAAATAAAGGTACAGTATGTAATAGGATTACCATAGCCTTATTGTGCTCACAGTCTACACTGCTGAGCTTCCATCAAGGTTTGTGGGATTATGACCCCAATGTTTTAAAAGTTGAATGTAATTTCACTTCATGGATGAGCTGCATTTTATGATAAATGTTGCTGGTCTTTGTCGTTTTTTATGCTGTACATATACCATACAGTATTGTACAGTTTACTAGATAAAGTAAGTGATTTTACTTAACTATGATCTTGTTAAGTGGTTTATTGATGAACTTGAATTATATGTTTAGTTTCATAACACTTGCACTAATGTGCATATACTATGTCGATTTTGTTTCATTTAATGTTGTCACAAGACTTAGAGTATTTGAGTATTCAAATATCTTTTGGTTACTGCACAGTACAGTATATTGTTACTGTAAATTGTGAGACATGGTTCAGGTTCATCTTTTAATAAATAATGTTTGCTAATGTTGCTGCTCATGTTAGTTGTTGCATTAACTAACTTGAAGTTCTTTAACACTATTGAGAATTGTGATGTTGCATTTACATGTTCATTGTTGCTACATGCCTTAATGTGACCAAGAGCAGGCAGACTTGTAAGTATACATATATTTGGTTATAAGTGGATATATTACTAATATTTAATTGTTGGCAGTGAAGCCCACCTGGTAAGTAAAGAGTGAAGATCCTGGTAAGGTGCTATAAGGCAAATGGGTAATGCAACATTGTTCTAAAACTGTTTGTCTTTTCTTTTCCCGGTGGTTGGCTGCCCTGGTGGGGCGGTCGGCTGCGGGTCACCCACTACCTGTGCTGTGGTGCTACTGTCCTGGCGTGCGCCCCAACAACAGCCACCAAAGATTTGGCCCAAACCTCGTATTTCATGGCTACCAGCAGGTTATTATCACTGGCTGACTGTTTGTCACTACTGCCAGTAACAAGTTTCAGTGGGCCCCTCCTGTATTTTATAACTGTCTCTTAACAAGATGGCAAATCGCAAGCTGTACTACTTTCCTATTAACTTTTCTCATTATGCCATGATACCTTCAGTACACTATAGCAACAATACACTTCATTAATTTATCAGGTTGGTTTCTTTCACACCCAGTTTTCTCTTGCTGTCGCCTCATTTATTTACAGCCATACATATGGTATCACTTTTACTTCAACCTTGGCAAAAGAGGTTACTCTAGCCTTATTTTCATAAACCTCATTTAATTGCTTCTGCAGCACCATGTAATTCTTGACTTCATTTGGGGGTCAGTAACTTTATTAAAAAAGGTGCCTCTATAGCACTTGACTTGGGTAAAGGACCAAAAATTATCTGGATTATACCATGGGTAGCTGGGCATACTGGTAAAATCATACCATTTTTATTTCTAAAAGTATTTTTGTAGTACTGCTTCTACATTCATTGACCATGAATGACCTCCTCCTGCATACATATGTCTTTCACAAGTTAGATGTACATCTTGACCATGATGTTCACAGAATCCAAATGTGTACAAAGTCTTGTACAGTACATACAGTATATGATTATCTACATGGTTGACTTGGGATTGTGTCCCTTCATACCCAGACTACTATCTGGTATTGTACTTATGCATCTTTGCCTTAACTTATTGGTTTTTCATCTCTATAAACTAAACTTAAAAAAAATCTGTAATGGATGGGATATCAAAATATTTATCATACAGTTACAGTATGTGGTTTAGTACAGTACTGTATTACACTTTTGCCTCTGTCTGCCGGGATAATGACTGTATCCATTCAGTTTTCCCTCATTTGTACCAAGGGTTGGGTTACTAAGAAAAGGCTGGTATAAACAAATTTATGCTTCCTTAGTATAAAAGGGTTATATTGCCAACCAAAGACACTAATAGCAATTCAAAATATAAAATACAGTACTGTAAATTTAAACTGAATGAACATTATGAAGGAGGTTACTACATGGTTCAACTCATAGCTTTAAGCAACTGAGTGAATGTCCATTAGTTGAAATGAGGAAGTGGTGTTGGGGGCATAAAAGTGACTCGAATATTTGGGTGCAGGTCATTTAGGTCCGCCTGATGGCACGGATCATTAATAAGGAGTAAGGCCCTAAAACGGAGATGTTTTTAGTCATGGCAGTAGCACTCTTCCACACAGAAACAGTTCACAAATAAGTCTTCAAGAAGTTTTGCAGGTATCTAGTCTCTTTTGATTGACTTACCAGTGAACAGGTAGAGTTTGGTGGCCAAGACCCTTTAAACTGCAGGGTTTCTGAGTAATGGGTTGTGTTCTGGTGGTGGTCTTCTTGTAAACGATGCACTCTTGTTTTTTCCCACAATGCATAAGGGAAACATCAGGAATAAAATTGTCTCTCCGTCCCTGTGTTTCCCTTGCTACCATCTAACCTCAGATTTCTTGCTCGAAAAGTACCTGAGATATTGCCCAGACAGACAGACAAATGAAGGACACCTGTAGAAATGATATTGACCTTTCATCTCAGGTTCATCATGCTTGAGACTGGACAGATGTAGCACCCAGAGTAACATATGCATCTAGTTACAATTAACATCATTCACTATATCTTATACATTTAATTTACCATCCTTCATGTTTTTAGTAAATGTAATATTCCTTTACAACCTTTATCTGTTATAGTCTTGTCTTTTTTATTCTTTTCTTACTTTTTTCTCTTTCAACAATGTGGTAGATTCTTATTACAATATACAACTTATAGTTTCTAAGGAACCTGTTCTTGCATTGTATCCATGGATTACCGGTAGTTTTCAACCCAACCTCTCTTCTCACACACACACACACAGCTTCTCTTATTTCATAAATTTTCTCACACTTCTTTGTGAACTTAAAAAATGTGGCACTTAGAAATTTAGTTAATTTTTACCATCACTATTTCTTGATTCATTTTACAGTTGTTCTCCCCCCCCCCACCCCCCTCATTCTTTATTATTGTTTATATTATTTATTTATTTATTTTTATTTGGCCACAATTCATACACTGAACAACACATGCTGTCTCACTCATGTGTTATTGACCGTTATATTCTGGAGTCTCTTGCCATGTAATCCATCCGGAAGTGTTTATTGTCTTCACCCCCTTCCTTTCATGTCCTTCATGCCCCTCCTTTACAGTAATATTTTACTCCAAATCATCCTTAAGACCTACTTCACAGTGTTTGTTGGTGTACATCCCATCATTAATTAAGAGTGAGCTGTTTCCAACTCCTTTAGTCTTGATCCATCCTATATCTGAACTGATTACACTCTGCAATATATCTTATACGTACTGTACTATGTACTTTTCTTATAGTACAGTACTGTACAGTGACTCTCCCTCACCCTCCACCCCATCAGCATCTTTCCATGCCATCCATTTATCATCTGACTTCTTCAGGTAGATATCTCAACATACCAAAGCAGGACTCTCAAAGAAATTAATTACTTAAATTGTTGCAGTCCCACTACAGTAAGGTTAGATAAGCTCTTTCAAGTGTTTCCAGCTAATACTGTGCTATAGATGCAGACAGAACCTGACAAGAATGGTCTAACCAGATGCTTTAAATTTGTAATTGTTGGTTTGGAGCTTCCACTTAATAATTTTCTGCACAACAAATTCTACATTTCCTAAAGAAGACCCACATGATATGACCAGTGAAAATTCAGAGTCAATGGGAGTAAAGTCGTCGTTCCTTGTACAGTATTGTTATTACTGGTACCATATCATGATTTCAAGTTTTTAATTCTCCTAAGAAGTAATATTACTTTCTTCAGACACATTAACTAATTTTCTGTGGATTTTACATTCTATAATGACATGAGTTGTCACTTCAGTTATGGTCTTGTATACACACCAACACTACTTATTAATTTGAGTTCTTTCATCATCATCATCACCCTACTCCAACTTGTCATTCTTAGACCTTTCCTGTATAACAGCTGGCCTGCTAGTAAGATTGTTTTACCAGTAGGCCTGCACAGCCATTCTTGTTGAGCTGGACAGATGTGTTTGAGGGAGGGAAGGGCTTAGAAGGCTCACTCTAGCTTGTTCCTGGTGGCACTGGGCTAGCTAGTGCTCCGCTCCTCTCTCTCTTTTGCTATTGTTTTATTATTTTTTAAGACATAAGAGGGCGTTTCCCTCATTTCCAAGTCCAGTGGCTCAACTGATTCGGGTACCTGTTACTTTTAAGTTCATTCAGAGGGAGTGGATGTGCAGCTGCCCTTTGGCTGATGAGTATTCAACAGTGCAACGGCCTGCTCACTACCCGCTCATATAGTGCAAGCTACCAAGCCTTATGGGAATCATCATAGCTGAAGTTTTTAAAGGCACATCACCAGTGGTTTGCAACCCCTAGTAACAGTGCTGGGTGTTGTCAATCATATATTACTCTTAAAATGTGTATTATGTAAGAAATAGATCTTTTTTAAATCAATTTAAATTAAAGGATCTTTTCCTGTTTGCTTTAGATGCATGAGTTGTCTTTACTGTTGATGATACAGTATAAGTAAAATTGTCAAGGTTGTGGCTTCTTTCAAAATGTATATTAAGAATAGGACTTTAGCTGATTAGTTAATCTCTATTAGTTTAATTATAGTACTGTATACGGTATTGCCATTCTTAACCATTTACCGGACAAATCTACACGGGTTAAGTTACTGCTCGTAGTTTCACTTTTCAAAATTGCTTCAGTATGGTTGGTATCTCATAATTGTTGTACCCATTACAACAGAGATCGAATAATACAAATAATCCTGCCAGTTGAACCATCTACAGGTATATGAAAAACAACAATCATTCATTTTTAGGGCAAATTAAACTTGATTGGCAGTTGCCTTGTTTTGTGGTTAATAATGAACTATTAAGTCATATATTATGCTTATGATAGTTTACTATCTTGATGAACACAGCAACAGCAGTTTTAATTGTATCAAAACTTTGTTGAACGAGGAAGCTTTTGTGTGTAGAGGGGAAGGCAAATGGCTGGTAATGTGCTCATAATCTAATCAGCTGATGACTCCTTGGATAACTAATGCTTGCCCCAAGGTGTGAGGGCAAACATTACATGGGGCTCCCACTGTCTTTGGGGGTCACATCATATATACAGTACATGTAATTTTTTCACCAGTTTGTGATCTCTCTTCTAGGTTATCACTCATTTCGAGGCTGGAGGGTGTTCCATTCTTTTTCATACCTTATTGCAGGACTTCTTCTCTCAGATCCTGGCCAATGGTCCCGGGACATTCATAAATTTTTTCACACATGATCGAGGCAGCTTCCTGGGTCAATCACTCAAGACCATAAACTGAACAGCTCAGATAATTTGCTGATTACTCATTTTCTTTTTCCACAGTCTTCATATGACGACGATGTGTCTGCAGTACAAGCCCACCGTGGTGGCTTGTGTGTGCATCTACATCGTCTGCACATGGAGCCATTATGAGGTAAGTTATGTTCACATGTTTTATTGGAAAGTTTGGTTAAAAGCAGGGTTATGGGATGTGCTTTGTCTGCAATCCAACAAGTCCAACTTCATTTGGGTGTTACGTGAATTAATAATTGATACAGTACTGTACTATACTATCAGACTTGCTTACTGTATATAAATCTGACAACTAACAGCTCACAGAATGTTAACTCATATTGTTTAATTTTATGACTTGATATGTGTATTTTTCCCCCTCATGTTTACAGTATTCCGATGTCATTGACACCCCAGGGAACACCTAAACAATGGTGACTTGGACTAACCCTTTGATTAATTACATTCCTGCAACAACCACCTTTCTAAAAAATAATGATTGCTGCTTAAAAATGCCTAATGATGACAAATATTGAGTTGCATCGGGTGTGCCTTCCATTTTCCATTACTCTTGAATCATTTTTAGATTTACAGAACCTCTCAAGGTTAGTCTAAGCCACCTTATGACACTAAATACTGTACATTGAGGTCATACCACTAGGAAGAAGATACTGTATGTGCTTTTCCTTTGTTTTTAGTCACTTGTGAAGTTTAGTGATTTGGTCACATTAACTCCTCAATATTAATGCAGTAAGGTGGATATGGCGTGTGTTAGAATTCAATTTAATAATGACTTAATATAAATTCAGCAATGATTTAATTATTCTTGGTTGATACACTGCCCTCTGTAGCTCAAGGGACAAAACCCGGTTATGTGATAATTTCTTTGTCACTTATTTTAAAACTATATATTTCAACTTCATTTTAAACAAGGGATATATTGTATTCCAAGAAAAACGCAGTTATAGCCGGTTTGTTAAGAGAGAACCATAGTAACTGAGGACCAACGCTCCTGAAGACTGGCTTTGATGGTGTGAGTCGATGATTTGATTGAGGTTGTTATCTTTTAATCATTGATTTTTGTGTCACTACTAAAAGATATTGTGTGCTTAAATGTGGGAATAATTTACAGTGAAAATACTGTTGTATGTATGACGTTCTTTAAGAAGAGGGCGAGTACGCTGATCACGTGTAAGTCTGTTGGCATAAGTCCAGATTGACTTCATAACTCACCAGGAAAATAACAGGAATCTTGTTAGGGATGTAAAGGTAAAAGGAGGGTAAGACTGTACCCTGTAGCACAGATTGCTTGTGTGTGATTTCCTGCTTAAGAGTAAAAGACAATTTTGTTGTGTTGGCAAGGGCCAGCACAAGTAGACAGGGAGAAAGTTTTTCCCCAAGTTTCTGTCAATCTCTTAGCCAGTCTGAAATACTATTTGCAGACCTGGTTATTACAATTGAAAAGGTAATATTTATCTGATGGCAATAATATGAGGTGTATTTAACTCTGTATTCAAAGTGAATTCCACAATCTAACATCATGGTATTTGCAGTCACCTCCATGTCACATGTAATCTAACTTACAGACTGATAAGGATATGCAATCCTGTTGTGCCTCACACTCTACTGCCCGAGCACTCACTAATACAACTTATGACCAATTCTTCATCACCCTTGTTGTCATATTCAGTCTACTGGTCACACATTAAGAGTATAGCTACTAAATATGTCCACTTCATGGCTAGTTATTGATCAATTAATTATTGTGACGACAGATTCAGCGGGTAACGGAAGGCAAGGATTGGTTTTGGTACGTCGACAAGACCGTGACTCTCGAGTTATTGGAGACCTTGACGGCCGAGTTCCTTGCCATTCTGGATAAATGTCCTAATCGGCTTAAGAAGATAATGAACTCATCACAGCACACGGAAGACCGGGGCAAAGGCTGCCAGCCGGGATCCTCTGCCACGGTGCCTTCATCCCGCTCCCTAGCAGCCGTTGGTTCATCCTCATCTTCCATAGCTTCACGTGGACACGACCATAACTCTCACAGTAAAACAGGTATTGAAATAATACTTCTATGTTGGTCATTTTTACAGTGATATAATTTTTCACGTAGTTTAATACAGTAGAACGTCGATTTAAAGCGATTCAATTTAAGATTATTTATTTAAAGCGACAGCGACAATTAAGGAAATTTTTTTATTTAAATTGAATCTTTCCTATTTTGTGAGAGTCATATCTGGCACATCATATTTTGAAATTCGTGCCTAATGTTTCTCAGGGCACGCTGCACTGTCCTCAGGGCAAAGCTGTACTGTACATGTACTCGGTCAAAATAATGTACTAAATGATTGCTAAATGTTTTGTCTGGTGCAAACTATAGCATGATTATATTCAAATTAATCGCTATCTCATAAGAATTCCAGCAATGTAAATTATATTCTCCCCGGTCACTTTTGTGACATTTGATAAAAGAAAAACTTATGTCACTCTTAAGGACAGATAAATAAATACCGGTAAGCACTAGACCTTGGCATCACCTGTCAAACATATCACCTCCCGCCCTCCCCCCCATCTTCCCAGCCAGTAAACAGACCATTTCGCATCCCTTAATTTTAGCTGTGTTGATTTATGAGTGCTTGTTTTAACATAATACTACAAAAAACAATGTTTTGTTTATTCTATGAGATGGGCTGAGGTGCATCTGGGTTGACTCAGTCTTTTTAGTATTTTGTGTTTCTTTCAAGTACCCGTACCAAACTAAATTATTCCATTGAAACAACACTTCGATTTAGTGCAAATTCGGTTTAAAGTGACCTCTCTTGGAACCTATCTGACGTCCTACTGTACTGATGATCTAATTAAGCTGTTTATCATTCATAGAAGTTAAATGTTTGTTGTATGTTTATGAGGGCTACAGATTTATATAAATTACTGAATCCTATTTATGGTTTTTCATTTACTTGGTTAAATACGAGAAAGAGAATGTTTTTGTGCTCATGGGAGGGAGCATTTGGGGTTTACCTTTTCCAGCCATTGGTTTGTGCAGTCATAACTATTTAAGATTTCAGAGTATGATTTTGGTAATGGATAATTTACCATATGATCCCTAAATAGCTCAAGCACACATACACTACCATACATGATATACCTTGTGTACACTACCATGGTACTTGTTACATCAAATACAATCAGCTTCCTGTAACATTATCGCCTCCCCTGAAAAAGTATAGTGTCGTCATGCCTGGGGGAGGGACTGAGACCTACAATAACTGGTGTGTGCTAAGTCTGGCACTGTGTATTCATGGGTTGTATTTGACCATGGAGAAGTAAACACAACGACATAAGCTGCATCTATCAGGGCATGTGCTTGGGGGTAATAGAGACAAAGTACAAAGAAGGTAGGCCCTGCTCTTATGTGGCCTAATGCATATTATTATGTGTCAAAAAGAAAAGCTATTGGAGACGTAATGTTCATGCACCCATTTATATTTAAAGGTCTTCATGAGTAATGTATTATTTTTGTTGAATTTTTGATACCAACACTTTTTTAGTAGTAGTAGTACAACATTTACCAAACACTGTACATATTTTGAACTTGCAAGTGTACTGTACTGTACATTACAAAGCTTTAGGTGGTACAGTATGTCACTCTGGTCATGTGTCTGATCATAGCTTCATCTTCAATATTCCGTTCATCTCAATTTTTGGTATTTATTCCTTTCTCGCAGTCTTTCCTATCTCTTTCTCTCTCCCCTCTCTCTGTCCCTCCACCACTCCTGGGAGGGACACACCTCTTAATCGGGTAAATCACTTGAAAATGCAAGAAATTGCTGGAGAGTTCTGCTGAAGCACAGAACCGGTTTCAAAAGAAGTAGTTGGCTTGTAAACAATTTTGATACAACATTCTGTAGCCAGCCAAGATGGTTGGATCATATATAACAATTAATTTCTTTTGAGATTTTGGGTAATTACTTTTTGTTATCCTATACAGGTATAGAGAGACTTACAATAAATCAAGTTTTCCCTGAAGTAAATGATGTGGGAGGTTTTTTAAATAAAATTCAGGTCTGGCAATACTGTAGGTTAGGTGGTGGGATATTTCCATTTGGTGCACTGCGTCGTCATAGTCTTCCCCGAACACTGCACCCGTACCTAGCAAAGGGTTGAGTAGTTTTTGTTTAATGAGATTTAGCTTTTGTAATCCACTATGAAGTGTCGAGTAGATGATGAAGAGGTTTTGAAACTAACCGTGACCCCCAATTGTAGGCCCTTTATGTGTTGTGATCAGTGAAACTTTGGAGGAAGGAAGTAATAAATGGCTTCTTTATTTAAATATGAAAAATTGTTCTGTTCAAGAAAAGTGGAAGATAGGCCGAAATGAGAACCATTTTCTAAATTTGCAGTGTTTTTTTATGTAAACCAGCCAGGGTGCTTTAGCCGACGATAGACTGTGAGTACGGTATCGAGTTTTGTTTATTTTCCGTGTATTGTTTTTAGTGTATTGTACTGTACACCAGAGCGGGATTAGATAACACCTATCTGTCATTTAAGATCTTTAAAGGTGTTCATATCTTTGAGACTTGATGTTTGGATCATGATATGTTTTGAGATTCAGGGATGAAGCCCATATGTTCCATAACACTGAAATTTAGTTGTGCAAATTCAGTCTAATGTACACAAGATTTTTTAAGAATGTGACCCCAAGGCAAATTAAGAGTTTACTGATATTTGGTGTCTCATTTCCCAAAGACTATGGAAGGTGTGACAGTTGTGGTCCAGTTGAGTACAGTAAAGTGTATATTAAAACTTGTTATGTGAGCAGTGTGGTATAACGGTTGTGATTTTTATTAGCAGGTTAAACCCTTGGTATATTTTAAACCCTGCACCTATATCAGTTTGGAATCACTGTATAAGAATGTTTTACTCATTAGTATAGTTTTTATTCCTGTTCTCTTGTCTTTCTCCTTATCCTTTCTTTCTTCTATATTGTGTTCCCCTTCCTGGATGTAATGTACAGTATTTAATTTATGACTCCTTTGTGGAATACTAGATAGACCATGTATTAAAATTTATTTCTTTTATTCCCAGGTCTGAAGGTGCCCCCATCTCAACCTCACCAGCACCAACAACCACCGAAGTTGAACCTAAAGGAGTATAATGAGAAGCGGGAAAAAGAACGCAAGGAGAGGGAGAAAATGAGAGACAGAGACGGAATTGATCCCCGCGATAGCAAACAGTTTACTCTAGTATCAACGTCTCATTCGTCACAGGCCGTGACCTCTACTGTGGCGTCCATTGCCTCATCCCACGCAGCCTTGCATTCGTCTCTCCCCATGCGTGTCAAGAGTGGCAAGAGCAGCAGTGGACGTAGCACTCACGTCGAGCACGTTAAAGCCTCGGCCGTTCACAGCAGCAACCACAAAACACACGGCCACGGGGCCTCTCAGGCGACACGAGACTCACAACCAGCCTTGGAGTCCTTGTCCTTGCGAGTTAGTGCAGAAGCTCCGCGCCAAGAGCAGCGGAGAGATGTCAGTGCACGTAGTGATAGTGAACGTTATGATAAGGGTAACAGGACTAGTAGCAGTAATGTGGATGGTAGATTGCCAGGAGTTGACGTAAAACCTAGTGTATCTGATATTAGACAACAGCAATTGTTAGATGTTAAACCTTCTAGACAGTCTTTAGATGCTTCATTATTAGAAAGAAAAAAAGAAATAAAACTTGAACAGAAAACCACTGAACGTAAACCTCCCGAGCCAAAGCAAGAGCAGGTGAAAATAAAGACAGAAATAAAGACAGAACCTAAGGAAGAGGTAAAATCACAGTACAACACAATTTTTAACAACAGTGACCTGCCCGAGTTTGCATTGAGTGACTTTTTGAATGAAAATACTTTTCTTAATTTGAGTGACGGACCCCCAGACGAGCTGTTCGATAACTCTGATACAGAGACTAAGCCTAACATTGCTGCCATATTAGAAGACAATAGTTTATTACCCAGTTCAACCCATCAGAAAAACAAGTCTCCTGTATCCTGCCAGCAGCAAGTTGGACACCAAGCTCAGCATACCCAACACACGAGCAGTGGCCATGCTGCAGCAGTAACAAGTGGTACGAGTGGTAATGGTGATCAACGGGTAAGTGAAAGTGCTGGCGCAACTGCAGCACATAATTACCATGGTACACGACATCATCACACCGCTACTAATGGTTCAGTACCTGCTCCCCAGCCTGCTCAGATCACTCCTCAGTCTTCGAAGAGTTCTAGCAGTAGAAAGTCTCGTGATGGTGAAAGAAGAAATAGTGAACGAGGTGAGGCTGAATTGGTTCCTATGGTTACCAAATTGGAGGACACAAGATACCGCACCGCTCTAAGTGACCCGGGCACCCCTATCAAGGTGCGTCCCGATGCAGCGAATGCAGCTGCTGCAAATTCAACTTCGAAGCCACCTGCTCCCTCCTACAACACCCCTACAGCGGTAAATGCAGAACCAGCACAGAAAATCCCCAGTGAGTTAGTTCTGCGTGTAAAGGTGCCTCAGCCAGAGCTTCAGAAGGAGCTGCAAGCTGAACCCCCACCTGTTGTTGGGAGTGCTAGTATACCGGTAGTTCCAGAAAATAAGAAACACAAGTACGACCATCCACACCACAAGCACAAAGAGAAAAAGAAACATAAACATAAAGAAAAAGATAAGCACAAGGATAGGGAACATAAGGAACACAAAGAACATAAGAAGGAGAAAAAGCACAAAAAACGTAAGGATCGAGAGAAAGACAAAGAAAAAGCCCGTAGCAGTGGAGATGGTGGTATTGGACCTATTAAAATAACTATAGCTAAGGATAAAATTGTGAATACACCTGAGCCAACTCTTCCTTTGCGTCCTCATACAACCGCACCACCAGCCGCTGTTACTGTACCTACTCCCACTCCAAATACCACTCCTGTTATCCCAAAGTTCAAGATTACTAAGTCTAAACTCAGCAAAAAGGACTTGTTTGGTGGCACCTCCTCCACCTCTCCAGAGAGTAGTCCTGCTGGTGACTTGACCCGTGACACTCCCACTACCTCTTTAAAGATCAAGATCAGCCGGGACCGCCTTCGTCCAGATAAGGAATCAAAGAAACGAGACAGGGACCGCAGTCCAGGTGACGTCCATCCAGCGAAGATCCCACGCAATGGCAGCGAGGCAAGACCCACCCACGCAGCCCCTCAGGTGGGTGGTGGTCAATACAGACCTCCAGGTGGTGGAGCTGTTGCTCATCAGCGTTATCCCCAACAGCTGCCTAGAAAGCACTTACCTCCCCACCACATGGGACCCCAACACCCTCAGTATCCCAGTGCTCTCCCACCAGCTGGCATGATGCCCATGGTTCAAGCTGGACCATACTCATATCAACATTTCTATCCGTACCAAATTCCTCCACCCAATTTCCACTATCCTCCTCCTCCATATCCTCACCCAACACATCACTCTCATCCACCTATGCCTTACATGCAAGCACCTCCACCAGTATACATGCCAGCCCAGCCTCCTCCACCTCAAGGGTCTGCAACCTCAAATCCTCCTCTCCCTACAGAACCACCCCCACCCACGCCTCCCCCACCTCCCCCAGAATAATTTGCTTTTTTTGTGGGGTATTTCTATGCATCCTTTCAAGATAATGTAAATCTATATTGAGAGATTATGCCATTGTTATAAAGCAAAATTACTTTTATTTTTTTATTAGAGAATTTTTTGTTTTATAGCATAACTTATTCCTTATACCAGTTAAAATTCCAATCCAATAAACACAAACTCAGGTGTCTGTTTATAAATAGTAATAGGCCAGGAAATATATATCTATTTTTTAGGAAATACATAAGCACATGACATTTGTATTAAGACATCATCCACAATAGAATGTAGATCATCATTCATTTGCACCACTGGGAGTCGTACCAAACCATACGTCATATACCTGATACAGTACAGTACATCTTAGTTATTTCTATATATTGACTTATAAATCACCCTTTAAATCTGGGGTATTATTTTGCTTCACACATTAAAAATAAAGCATTATATTTTTCTCGTGCACAGTCAGGAATATACTGTACTGTATATATATAACTAGCAGCTTAGTTCAGTATGTGCCAAACACACTAATACTCCGCTATGTAGTTCTTCATGAGAGTTTATTCTTTATTTTGTGCTTCAATATTACTTCACACAGAGCAGTAGTAAATAGTTTAATTTTGTTAATTTGCTCTTCAATAATTACCTGGTACCCATTTGCTAGGTAACATAATCATAGTTAGTAGAGTAGCATATTTGATCAATGTAATGACAGGTATGATGATTTCTTAACTTAGCCTTTTGATGCTCTGGGAACAGCATGAACAGTGTGAGTGTCATGTATAACAAAAGTATTTTTCTAAAAAGAGAATATACATTGAGCTATAGTCTAAGTTAGTTTCATCTATGAATACAGTACACAGTAGATACATAAAAGCCAATTTTTATTTATATATATATATTTTTTTTTAGACTAAAATTACTTCCCACTCATTTTGAAGTATTTATATACCAGTACAGTATATGAGGCACTCTGACCCATACAGAAATGTCTACACAACACTTAAACATGCACGTGAAGATTATTATTATTTATTTATTTATTTTTTTAAAGATTCAACAATAGTGATTAGCATAATTTGACTGAACTCTTTATTAAGTTATTATGTTAAGTTGTATCATTGATTAGTTTTGTGCTTCCGGTATATGAAATGACCCAGAGTGTTGGTAAAAGGGTATTAGCATTACTTTGACTAACAGGTTTTAAAAAGCATTACCAATACATAATGTATTTTCAGGGTAGATAGAAGTAATCCTTATGTGTTTTTTTTCTCTCGCTTCATAGAGGTTTGGAGTACTGTATATTGTTAAGTCTTTCATATACGTGTTTATGTGAATGTATATACGTACAGTAATTCGACAGTCGGTTGTGGAGAGAGAAATATAAATATGGAAGAGAGATATAGTGTGTGTGTGTGTGTGTGTTTATATTCTATTATTAAAACCAAACTAAAAAGCAAAGAGAGTCTGACTGGAATGCGTTTGGATTCGTGTTGACGTAATAATATAAGTGAAACGAAAAGAGTGATTGAAAGTATAGGTGGTATAAGTGATAGGAACCAGGATGCCTTTATTTGGCAAAACAGAGCAGAGGAGTGAAGAATAGGCAAGCTTAGGATGAATTAGAATGGATTGTGTTCGAGTTGTGAGCCAAGGTATTTGACTACTAGGAGTACGTAGATGAAAAACAAAAGAAACTCGGAGGTGTATACAGATGCCGGATAGTGAAGATAGAGAACTGTTATATTGGATAGGCAAATGAAATGTAAGATTGATGTAGATGTTTGAAATGTAAGATTGGAGTGAATGTTTGAAATGTAAGGTTGATGTGAATGTTCCAATGAGTGTCTTATCTATACCATAACTTAGTAGAAGCAACGTTACCAGTGAGTTGAAGGTTTAGAGCAAAAGAGAATGTGATTATGTGAGAAGGTTTTAAAAAATTATCAGCTTATTGAAGGAAATATAGCTAAATTGAATGAAAGAAATGATTGAGATAAGGAAACTCTACACAATGGGGATGGAAGAATGAAAATAAAGAATTATAGAGAATGAAGGAAAAATGAGTGTATGCTTTAGCTCTTTGTTTCTGGCCGGCTACCTTGTGTTAAGTGGGTAGAGGCTTGATGGCGTGATATAGGTGTGTTTGTGTGGGCATGTATATTTATATATACGCAGAATATACGTAACATTCTTCTGTGTACATACTTTTATATTCAAATTTAAAGACATACATTACCTTATGATTTTGTGAGTGTATTTGCTTGAACTTGCACGCACGATCTTTTATTTTACCAGTGGGTGTGGTATGTTGTGGGTGTTTTACTCTATTCTGTAAATATATCTATATACATTTACAAGTAATTAGATATTCTTAACTACTTTACCTTGCTTGTAATTCTACTTCCTAGATAGATTTTTTCTCTGCCTTGTATTTATTACAAATTAAAATGTTTATATTTTTATAAATATATATATTGTTATGTGGTGTTGTTTATAAGGTGATGATAGTCTTCCTGTACCTGGTGTTGTCTGCATGTATAAAGCTTCTTCATTATCTACACTGTAGAGTTGGTACTTTTATTATTATTATTATTGCTTTGGTTATGCCTTCATTTCTAGAAGACAACACACACACATGTATTATCTATAGAGTATATGTATACTATACATGTTTCCTCTTTGTCCTTGATTGTGGTGTACTAATATAAGCTGTTTCCCTGGTGGTTTCTGAGTGGTGTTTGGATGCTTTGCAGGTACCCATAAAGGACTTGGATCCCAGTAGGTGGAGCTCTCAGAGGCAGTAGTACTGGCAAACATTTGTAGACAACTGACCTGACATGACCTAGCCTCCCTGACCCAACATGAGCTGGTGTTATGTTCCCTTACCTGACCTTGGCCACAAGGCATTTGTATTATGGCACTTACAATGTAGTGCCCATTATGTCTTTTGAGTTGTGAAGGGCTTTTAGATTTAACCAAATTAAATTACAGTCAAATTACTATTATTATTAGATATAATTAAGTGTGATACATTAAATTTGTCAATAGTTGTGCTAGTTTTGTGAGCCAGGAGGTGAGAGAGCGAGTGGTGTGGACCAGCTCGGGAGGGTCGGGAGTGTGGGGGTGTGCTGGTGGTGGGTGCAGGTGGTTGGATATGGCCTCTCACAATACACACGTTTAGTTTATTCTGTTGATGTCTGCTTAGTTGGGTTTGGCTCTTAGCCAGCCTGCACTGGGAAGTCCTTGTTGCAACTCTATGTTTACACAATCTTTATTTCTTTAAGCACACTTACGGGTCAATTGGCAGGCAGTTGTGAGTTTCTTAGATAGCTAAGCATTCCATGACTAGTCAAGTCAGTGTTAGCACATCCCAGAATTAGGGTGCCCCAGACCCTTAGCCCCATCCATCCTCTGCCACTCCCTCCCCACCACCTGTAACAACCAGCTTTGGTAACACCAAAACCGTCCATGCTTGGTCAGTGTGTCAGCGTGTCAGGCTCAGTGCTCATTTAATTGCTAGTACACACAAGATCCCTGAGAGCCATGGGCTGCTGCGAACATCATCCCTCCTCTGTGGCTGTTTGGGATCCTCCTCATCACTGGAGGACGAGGCACTGCACAGGTCTTCTGGTCATCGGCTGTGATGCGTCACTACTACGGCCCAATACTGCTGCTACTGCTGCGGCTGTGGTTGTGACATCTTTAACCTCAACATTTTTTCACTTCACATACACTCGTTTTCCTTTCCCCACAACATGACTTTAGAACCAGAAAGTCATCTATATTTAGAAATGTTTAATCTTGAGCTGCTCGTTTTTGTATCGTACAGTACTTACTACTTATGCATCATAATCATACTCATACTACGCAGAGCTTGTATCATCAGCATGTATGTGTTATGTTGTGAGGGTTTTTAATTCTGAAAATCATCTTCTCTGTGAGAAGATTTGTTGGAACTCTGTTTTATTTGTGATGGAGTTTCCTATAGTTTCCGTGTGTCCGTGTGACTTTTGGAAACTAACTTTGGTTCACACGCCTCAGGTACTCTCATGGTAACACCAGCAGTCATATTTACCCTGCATAACATGAAATAACCATTTCTGTTTATATATATTTATTATTTACTATTAATGTTATTCTTGTGTTGTTAGTTTGTGGACTGAAAAAAATTATTGATGCATCAGGCGAAGGAAACTGTTCAAGTTTTGCTCAATGCTTTTTGTGATGAAACATGGACAAACCACATGCATTAGTTTTTGTATAGCAGTTGTTGTACAAAATGAAACAATGTTTTTGTAAACTGACATGCTTTTTATTTCCATTTGCCTTATGTTATCAAATGCATAAATTGAGTGGCAGTTTAAGAACTTATTTCTTTTAGTATCAGTATATCTGTATTTAATGTAGAAAATGTTAGGTTAGTTGGAGTAAATATGTAGATTATTTTACTTTTGACTAATTTTTTCTTTTGTTATTATGATTGTTGCGTGCATGTGTGTGTGTGTATGTGCACATGTGTGTGTGTGTGTAATAGCAAAGGTTATGTGGACCATCCAAAGTCATTAGTTTGTAATTTTGCCTTCCATTTTGAAAATGAACCATGAGATGATTGTGAATAAGAACTTGTGTTTAAATTGCTCAAAATTATTTTCTATCGTGTTCTATTTAAAGTACAGTAGTTTGTAAACGTCAAGTGATGGTTTTGTTACTAGAAAACCTTTATTGATGAGTAGTACTGTAGCTGTTGAAAATACTATCAAAAAATTTGGTTCTTACAAAAGTAATTTCTTCATGCAACCAAAAGATTCCTCTTCTCTTCTCTTCTCTTCTCTTCTCTTCTCTCCCTCAAAAAGTATGTCTTATATAAATTATAAATGAAGAAAAACCATTAGATTAATTATTAGATTTTGCAAAAGAAAATAGAAAATAAAATAAAAAGAGATGGATTTCAAACAGAAACATTGCCAGGTATATTGGAAGGTGTACTCCAGGTGTGTACAGTTATTTCTGAAATTAACGAGCCAGGTAAATCCTGTACATGGGGTTGAGGTAATTATGTGGGGTTAAATTGAGGTATTCATATATTGAGGATAGTTGAGTCACACAAGTAGGAAGAGGAGAGGTACAGTAGTTGGTTAAGTGCTTATATTAGGTAGGTACTGTACTTAGGTGTGTGTAAGCACTGATACACACACACACACACACCTACCTACTTTAACACTTTTATACTCATACTGTACACACATACACTGATGCACACATTTACAAACACATACTTTCCCACTTATACACACACAAGAACATACTCATACACATGCAAAAACATACAGTACGTAAACACACATTTGTAAGTCGAAAACCAGTGAGGCAGAAGTTACCTAAGTGATAGACGACACAGTTATGTGTGAACACTCGCACAGTCAATATGTGTAGGTTGTTATTATAAATAGACTACTTCTCTGTGTTCCTGAGATAGACCGAAATCTAACACTTGAGGACAAAACATGAACTATTAGTAACTTTCTTTATTGTAATGTATGCAGTATGGTATATTAGTGGTGAGGTTGCAGTGATATTTGGTTGTGTACTTACTTCACCCTGTTTATGTAAACTAGAGTAAGAATATTGCTGTAAATAGGAAACTTTTGGTCAGGAAAGGAAAGAAAATATGAATTTGGCTATTGTAAAATATATAATTCTAAAAATTATTTTTTGTTTCAATGTGAAACAATTTATAATGGCAATTTATGTCATGTTATACAGATTATGTGCCTGTCTTTAGGCTTGATTCTTGAATAATGGTGATGAGTACTGTGTTTAAGGTTACTGTAGGTTCTAATGAAATTTGGTATGAATGTTTTAGAGAAGATCTCAAATAGTATGCGAACAGCCTATGACTGATAATTTTAAAGTGACCAGAATGTTGACATTACACAAAATTTCATTTAATAGAATGAGGGTTGCATCTAGATAAGGAATATTCTTGGTCCTAACTCTTTATGTGTACCTGGAGTGGCTAAAGTTTAAATGATAAAACAAAGTGATAAAGTCGGGTATATTGAAGGACTAATAATTTTTGGGAAGGGGTGTAAGGTAAAGGCCAACTCTTGGTATACAGTATAGCTCACAACTGCTACTGTGGATATGTTTCCAATGTGTGTAGGAGGTAAGAATTAAGGATTAGATAGAAATTATAGTTAACTGAACCACATTAACAGAGTAACGTTTATAAAGATATACAATGACTGTCCTTTCTTCACTTATTAGTGGGGTGGGGGAGTAATAAACATCTCCCCTGGTTTATACAAGAGAAAACATGATGTTAGTGGTACTGTAGTGGTATGAATCTGTTTAGACCAAAATAATGAAAAGGTAAGAGGGAAAAAACCTTTATATCTGTGCGACATGAGTATAGAACATGAATTATGTCAGGAACTCTTTACAACATGAACAAATGGTGTATAAGATGAATACTGAGGTCAAGTCACAGCATGGAACACAGGATTATGTATCTGAAGGTAATGGCATCATTGTAAATAATGGAGAAAGGAATTTTTAAAATTATAATAATTGTTCATTGAAATTGGTGGGCAAAAGGAGCCACTTCCCTGTAGCATTCTTTTTATGTTGGCTTCATGTGCATCCTCTACTTTCAGACTTTACCAACATCATCCTACCATTAAAGTACTTTCTTTAGCACAGAGAAGGCTGCTGTGTTGACTGAGAGCATGCCTGACTGATAACACTCTGACCCAAGCCTTATACTATAGTAGTGTATCAAGAGGCACTCTAATAAGCAGGTGATAATCCTGTGAAAGAGGTGATGTCAGCTCCCAGCCACTAATGAATTCATAAGTTAAAAATATAAGCACAAGAACCTTCACTGTGGCTGACAGTCTTCAATGACCAACCAGTTGAAACATTCAATCATCTTCAACCCCTTTACAATAATACAGCTCAGTAATATACAGACCATTGATACAAAACCTTATCCAATTTAATTTTCAGTATTTGCATCTCCAATTCTTATCCTTGACTGAACCTCGAGAGTTCCCCCAGATATAATGACTAATCATTCCTCGGATGATGGCTATGCTGTGCACTACAATCATCCCACAAAAAAGAGCAATTTGTGGCTACTGCGGTTCTGATTTTTCTTGATCCCATCTTGAATCCCTTCATCCATGATTTTCTCTTGACAATCTTTCACAATTCCAATTAATTTTTGTATGTTGTGCCTATCATTCCTCCTTCCATGCTGAACCTACACTGAGTTCTTGACATGTAGACATGAGTTACTTATCCTTTTCATTGATTGCTCAGCTGATTTATCATCCTTGGTAAATTCAATGTGCACTGCATAATATACCCTGACTCACTCACTCCTCTTGGACAAATGATGATAGAGCAGAAGCAGAACCTTGACTGCCATAGTGAGGAAGCAAACTGGACATATCTCTCTCACTACACATTGAAACCCTAGACTGTGTGTCAAGATCATACAACAGCCACCATAGTCCAAAATAAAGTCAGTCTTGAATTATCTCTATTTTGTCCATAATTAAATGTTTTTAGCCTGAAAACTAAATTCTCTCCATTCCATGCAAACACTTAAAGTTATACCTGTCTAGTGTTGTCTGTTCTTTTCAATCTAGACGAAAATGACACCACAAAATTCTTCATCCAAATGTACCTTTACCCTCACCAACATTCTAAAGCCTCCTTGCTGTTTCCCTGTCTCAAAAGTTCCCTGAAGTCCAGCTTATTCCCAGAAAAGGTTGATCCATTCTCTTGCTCACCTCACTCATCACTAAAATCGTGGTATCTCGTAAACAAACAATTACTCAACCATCTAAAACAACACCAAGTGACCAACTCTAGCGATAGCTTCCATTTTTGTAATTCCGCTGTAAACAAGTGGTATGTCCAAAGTTCTTCAGGAGACAGTCAGTCTTCACCACTCCTGGGCAACTTATAACAATCAAATACAATTAAAAGTAAAGTATACAAAGAAACAATCACCAAATATACCCACAAAAGTGACACTAAATGGAGCAGTTACGCAATTATTTATCATTTATTAACCTCGATCCTCAAGTGTACCTAACACTGTGAATGTTAACTTATACATCTACAATGAACACACCAACTGCTGTCTGTGGCAACAATAAGTGGAGTCTCCCCCATGACTATTATTACACTAGTTATGGTACAGTAATAACATGGATCTCTTACTACTGTGTCCTGGGTTGAATCTCTGGCTGGACACAGGAGAAGAATGTTATCCAGTGTAACCTTACCAATCCTCACTGTTTTTCCCTTGTACCGATACTGTATGGTGACTGTCCAGGTGTTATTAGCAACGACCAAAATGTTCCTAGCAGGTGTCTCGTAGGGGCAGAAATCAATTATGTCTTGGAGGTGTCATGTGTGTCTGGAATGGACCAAACGTGTCTCGAAGAACCCAGGTGTGTCTGGTAAGGCTCAGGTGTTTCTGGTAAGGGTCAGGTGTGTGTGGTAAGGCCAGATGTGTCTGGTAAGGCCATATGTGTCTAGTAAGGGCCAGGTGTGTGGTAAAGGCCAGGTGTGTCTGGTAAGGGCCAGGTGTGTGGTAAAGGCCAGGTGTGTCTGGTAAGAGCCAGGTGTGGCTGGTAAGGGCCAGGTGTGTCTGGTAAAGGCTAGGTGTCTGGTAAAGGCCAGGTGTGTCTGGTAAAGACCAGTTGTGTCTGGTAAGGGCCAGGTGTGTCTGGTAAAGGCCAGGATGTGTGGTAAAGCCCAATTGTGTATGGTAAGGGCCAGGTGTGTGGTAAAGGCCAATTGTGTCTGGTAAAGGCCAGGTGTGTCTGATAAGGGTCAGGTGTGTCTGACACAGTTACTGACTCGGGGTGTATTTGTGAGTCGCCAAGTAACGATTTTCCTGTGAAGCGGCAACCGCAATGCAGCGCCGCCGCCCCCTTCCCCTCACTCTCCCCCTCCTCCTCACATCCCCTGCCCCTCTCATCCACTTCCCTTCTTCCCCTCTCCCTTCCTTTCCTTAACACCTTCCCTCTTCTTTCCCCTCCCCATATCTCCTCTCCTTCTCACTTACCCTTCCTCTTCTCCTTTCCCCCACCCTTCCTCTCTCCCTTCCCCCACCCTTCCTCTCTCCCTTCCCCCACCCTTCCTCTCTCCCTTCCCCCACCCATTCCCCCCATCCTCTTCCCTCCCTTCCTTACTCCTCGCCATCTCCTTTACCCTCCCCTACTGTTCTCCTCACCCCCTCCCTATCCGTCTCACCCCCTTCTCTTCTACCCTCCCCACTACCTTTACCCACCACCTCCACCTTCCCCCATTACCTCCAACATTTTCACTACCTTTACCCCCATCTTTCACCAATACCCTCACCCTCCATCACCACCGACACTAGAGAATGAAGGAACAGACTGGCGGCTTTTATGTTGACAAATTGTGGTAACGACACATCAAAATTTTAATTAAAACATGTTTGGATAGTTCACCAAGCATTTGTATTTACCCAAAATACACAGCTCTGTGACGTCACTTGTAAACGCACATCATCTGGAGCTTCTGTGCCCGCGTCTGCTCCCAGGACCATTGTATCAACAATTATGGTTATATGCACAATATACGGGTGCACCAGCAATGCTCAAATCCCAAGCAGAGAGTACATCAAGTATTGCAGATCTTCCTGAGATAATAAAGTGCAGTTAAAAGTGTCACCAAGAAAAAGTAGATCACTGCATCCGCGGGCTGTACCAACCCTCCAACTTCCAATGGCAAAATCAGATGCAGGTAGGTATTGTATTATCAATGTTCAAGCATTCTAGTCCTTGCTATATCTAATCAGGAAATGTGATGTCATGTCTGAATCGTACTACTTCATACTAGTTCATTTGGTATAGAAAATGAGTTGTGTGAGCTCAGTTTCAAAAACAGGAGCGGCCATTTAAGACGAGATGGGACGAGGCTATATCCGAAAACTTGTTTGAAGAGAGTTCATATTTCTTTCGTATTTCCTTAATACTGGAATATGTCGATATCCAGGCATCTACAGGAAGGTGTGAGACATTCATCTTGCTATATGTGGCCAAATATAACTCTGAACATATTTAATAACCTTGAAAAAATGAAATTTACACTACGTACACCATCAATACAGTCAACACCGCGCTTGTTTCAAGACGCAAGGGAAGATTTCTTGAAGTTTCTTAATTCTGCAGTCAGTCAATATCAGGTCATCCAGAAGCCGGTGAGACATTGTTCTAGCCATATCTGATGAAATAAAACAATAATATTGGCTAAAATATAAGAAAAAACCAGCGTTACATCACTTAATTCACATACGAGTCATGATGGTTAACGCTTGGAGAAACTTGCTCTATTTTCTTAAGTATACATTTTAAGGCAATATCCAGTTCGGATTACCCTCAGGCATTCACCTTGCCATGTCTGGCACAAGGAAAATCTTTGCATTGCTAATAAGCTCAAAAAAATTAGTTGCTTCGTCCATATCAGCAGTGAAATGACCCCCCCCCCACCCCTCCCCTGTCTACTTGTAGTACACTAAGTACAGTATATATATTATATATATATATATATATATATATATATATATATATATATATATATATATATATATATATATATATATATATATATATATATATATATATATATATATATATATATATATATATATATATATATATATATATATATATATATATATATATATATACATGTATATATATATTATTTATTTTTTTATTTTTTTTATTTTTTTTATTTTTGCTGTATCACTTATTTTGTTGGAGGACTATGATAACATAGAGCATTCATTTTGTTATACCTGGCCACAGAGTATTCTAAAAAAAATTAAACACTCAAACATCAACCAAGGCAAGGCCGTCACCATCTGTGACTACCCCGACTCGCCAGATGACGTGTCACTAACGTACGTCATTGAACGGGTCGGAGCTAAATTTCTGACGTTACAGCGGTTTGTCCTAACTGTATATAGTCCTTGGTGTTACTAAGACAAGAGTCATCACAATGTTGCTAAGACGAGAGTCTTCATCAGTGTTGCTAAGAGAAGTCACACTTGAACACTGTATAGCTTGAATGTGACACTGTCAAAGACTTCAAGCCACCTGGCATATTGTATCATGAACTTTGTAATTACTTCATTGAATCAGGAGTGCTTGAGGACATTCTTGCTTTTTATCCAAAATTTGCTGCTGGCCCACACTGATGAGTCCTCAAATAGAATATGACTTCTAATGTAAATGAACCACTGTCCTGCATGGCAGTGAACAGTGACATCACCCACATGACCCTGACCTATATATATACTGCTAATGAATATGATGTATTTCTTTGTATATGAACCTCTGTCCTGCATGGCAGTGAACAGTGACATCATCCACATGACCCTGACCTATATATACTGCTAATGAATATGATGTATTTCTTTGTGTATGAACCTCTGTCCTGCGTGGCAGTGAACAGTGACATCACCCACATGACTCTGACCTATATATACTGTTGATGAATATGATCTATTCCTTTGTGTATGAACCTCTGTCCTGCGTGGCAGTGAACAGTGATACCACCCTCAGTGTCAAGACCTGACTGAATTACTCAGAATAGGCAAACTGTACTTCAAGTTTTGTCAATAAATTTGTTAACCGTTAAACAGTGTTGCCAGGATAAGAGTCACCACAGGGCTACCAACCTATCAGACAAAGCTCTCAAGAACATTTTGTACGCAACACAGTTTGTTGTAATGCGACAAAAATTTCACCGACCAGGTTCAGATTTATTGCTCACACACCTGGCTGGAGACCCATACAACACTAAGACCCAGACTCCCAAAATTTCTTAGAATATTCCTCGAAAAGTTACGATGTTGGAATCCACTTTACTGGTTGACTTAAGATAAAAGCAAATATCTACAAAACTTAGCATCAAACTCGGCCTTCAGTGGTAGATATGTGCGTCCATTTAGCATTTTGTGGTAGATGTGGGTATAATTGTTTCTTGTTTTTCATAGTTGCTGATTCACGCTTGAGTCAACTCCTTAATCCACTCAGATGCAAATGGGTTACTTGATTTTTTGTTAAAGTGAAGGTGGCCAAGCGCAGTGTCGGCCATCATGGTGTAGTGACGAGTAAATATTCAATAAGCTATATCCACAGTGACCCTAACTGACCAATAGGGTTATGGGATTCACTGTTTTTTTTTTTTACGAATTAGTGATTATTTATTATATTATATTGGTCGCTGTTAAAGCTTCTCTGATTATGTTAACGGTTTACTCATAAGAGATTAACTTATTAATGTCTCTAGATTTTTGTTGGTGAAAATATCTTATAATGTATGTGTACGTGGAAGTGGAATCACATTCCTACACAATACGAGTATAATGTAAGTTGTGTCATTTTAAACACACACAAACAGGCGCAGTACTCGACGATGGTAGTTTGTTATTGCTGAACCAAGCTTGTTGCCATAGAGAGCAAACATAAGTTACTGTGTGAAGTACCCAGGCTGGTGTGAGGTATACCATGGTAGGTGTGTGGTATACCATGGTAGGTGTGTGGTATACCATGGTAGCTGTGAGATATACCATGGTACCTGTGAGATATACCATGGTAGGTGTGTGGTATACCACGGTAGGTGTGTGGTATACCATGGCAGGTGTGTGGTATACCATGGTAGCTGTGAGATATACCATGGTAGGTGTGTGGTATACCATGGTAGGAGTGGGGTATACCATGGTAGGTGTGAGGTATACCATGGTAGGTGTGTGGTATACCATGGTAGCTGTGAGATATACCATGGTAGGTGTGTGGTATACCATGGTAGGTGTGTGGTATACCATGGTAGGTGTGTGGTATACCATGGTAGGTGTGTGGTATACCATGGTAGCTGTGAGATATACCATGGTAGGTGTGTGGTATACCATGGTAGGTGTGTGGTATACCATGGTAGCTGTGAGATATACCATGATACCTGTGAGATATACCATGGTAGGTGTGTGGTATACCACGGTAGGTGTGTGGTATACCATGGCAGGTGTGTGGTATACCATGGTAGCTGTGAGATATACCATGGTAGGTGTGTGGTATACCATGGTAGATGTGTGGTATACTATGGTAGGTGTGTGGTATACCATGGTAGGTGTGAGGTATACCATGGTAGGTGTGTGGTATACCATGGTAGGTGTGTTGTATACCATGGTAGATGTGAGGTATACCATGGTAGGTGTGTGGTATACCATGGTAGATGTGAGGTATACCATGGTAGGTGTGTGGTATACCATGGTAGGTGTGTGGTATACCATGGTAGGTGTGTTGTATACCATGGTAGGTGTGTGGTATACCATGGTAGGTGTGTGGTATACCATGGTAGGTGTGTTGTATACCATGGTAGGTGTGTGGTATACCATGGTAGGTGTGTGGTATACCATGGTAGGTGTGTGGTATACCTGAGTGTGTGTGTGTGGTATACCATGGTAGGTGTGTGGTATACCATGGTAGGTGTGGCATACCATCAGGTGTGGTATTACCATGGTAGCTGTGAGATATACCATGAGTGGGTGTGATACATGCAGTGTGTGGCATGTGTGGAACCATTGCAGGTGTGTGGTATACCATGGTAGGTGTGAGGCATACCATGAGGTGTGGGCTGGTCAGGGTGAGGGATACCATGTAGGTGTGTGGTATACCACAGGTGTGTGGCACCATGCAGTGTGAGGTATACCATGTAGGTGTGTTGTACTGGCAGATGTGTGGTATACTATGTAGGTGTGTGGTATACCATGGTAGGTGGGAGGCTAACCATGGTAGGTGTGTGGCAATTAGAGGTGGGCATACCATGGTAGGTGTGTGGTATACCATGGTAGGTGTGAGGTATACCATGGTAGGTGTGGTATACCATGGCAGGTGTGTGGTATACCATGGTAGGTGTGTGGTATACCATGGTGTGTGTGGTATACCATGGTAGGTGTGTGGTATACCATGGTAGGTGTGTGGTATACCATGGTGAGTGTGTGGTATACACTGAGGTGTGGTATGCATGGTGGGTTGTAGTATACCATGGTAGGTGTGTGGTATACCATGGTAGGGTGGGTATACATGGTGGTGTGTGGTAACATGCCATGGTAGGTGTGGTATACCATGGTAGGTGTGTGGTATACCATAGTGGGTGTGGTATACCATGGTAGGTGTGGTATACCATGGTAGGTGTGAGGTATACCATGGTAGGTGTGTGGTATACCATGGTAGGTGTGTGTGCTCACCATGGTAGGTGTGTGGTATACCATGGTAGGTGTGGTATACCATGGTAGGTGTGGTATACCATGGTAGGTGTGTGTTATACCATAGTAGGTGTGTTGTATACCATGGTAGGTGTGAGGTATACCATGGTAGGTGTGTGGTATACCATGGTAGGTGTGTGGTATACCATGGTGGGTGTGTGGTATACCATGGTAGGTGTGTGGTATACCATGGTAGGTGTGTGGTATACCATGGTAGGTGTGGTATACCATGGTAGGTGTGGGTATACATGGTAGGTGTGTGCATGGCAGGTGTGTGGTATACCATGGTGTGGGTATACCATGGGAGGTGTGTGGTACCATGGTAGGTGTGTGGTATACCATGGTAGGTGTGTGGTATACCATGGTAGGTGTGTGGTATACCATGGTAGGTGTGTGGTATACCATGGTGGATGTGAGGTATACCATGGTAGGTGTGTGGTATACCATAGGCAGGTGTGTGTTATACCATAGGTGGTGGTATGCCATGTGGAGAATCCATGGTAGGTGTGTGGTATACCATGGTAGGTGTGTGTCTGCATAGTAGATGTGAGGTATACCATGTAGGTGTGTGGTATACCATGGTAGGTGTGTAGTGCTCTCATGGTAGGTGTGTGGTATACCATAGTAGGTTGGTGCTCCATGGTAGGTGTGTGGTATACCATGGTAGGTGTGGTATCATGTTGTGGGTGTAGCGTGAGTGTTGGTATACCATGGTAGGTGTGTGGTATACCATGGTAGGTGTGGTATACCATGGTAGGTGTGAGGTATACCATGGTAGGTGTGTGGTATACCATGGTAGGTGTGTGGTATACCATGGTAGGTGTGTGGTATACCATGGTAGGTGTGTGGTATACCATGGTAGGTGTGGTATACCATGGTAGGTGTGTGGTATACCATGGTAGGTGTGGGGTATACCATGTTGGGTGTGTGGTACTCTCATGGTAGGTGTGGTATGCATGAGAGGTGTGTGGTATACCATGGTAGGTGTGGGTATACCATGGTAGGTGTGTGGTATACCATGGTAGGTGTGGTATACCATGGTAGGTGTGTGGTATACCATGGTAGGTGTGTGGTATACCATGGTAGGTGTATGTTATACCATGGTAGGTGTGTGGTATACCATGGTAGGTGTGAGGTATACCATGGTAGGTGTGTGGTATACCATGGTAGGTGTGTGGGTATACCATGGTAGGTGTGTGGTATACCATGGTAGGTGTGGTATACCATGGTAGGTGTGGGGTATACTATGGTAGTGTGTGGTATACCATGAGGTAGGTGTGTGGTATACCATGGTAGGTGTGTGGTGCACCATGGTAGGTGTGTGGTATACCATGGTAGGTGTGTGTTATGCCATGGTGAGTGGGTATACCATGGTAGGTGTGTGGTATACCATGGTAGGTGTGTGGTATACCATGGTGGGTGTGTGGTATACCATGGAGGTTAATGGTATACCATGGTAGGTGTGTGGTATACCATGGTAGGTGTGGGGTATACCATGGTAGGTGTGTGGTATACCATGGTAGGTGTGGTATACCATGGTAGTGTGTGGTGCATACATGGTGGGTGTGTGGTATACCATGGTAGGTGTGGTATACCATGGTAGGTGTGTGGTATACCATGGTAGGTGTGTGTATACCATGGTAGGTGTGTGGTATACCATGGTAGGTGTGTGGTATACCATAGTGATGAGGTATACCATGGTAGGTGTGTGGTATGCCATGGTAGGTGTGTGGTATACCATGGTAGGTGTGTTGTATACTGTGTGTGATATCTACCATGGTAGGTGTGTGGTATACCATGCAGGTGTGTGTGCCATGGTAGGTGTGTGGTATACCATGGTAGTGTGGTATACCATGGTAGGTGTGTGGTATACCATGGTGGGTGTGTGGTATACCATGGTAGGTGTGTGGTATACCATGGTAGGTGTGTGGTATACCATGGTAGGTGTGTGGTATACCATGGTAGGTGTGGTACTACCATGGTAGGTGTGTGGTATACCATGGTAGGTGTGTGTACCATGGTAGGTGTGGGGTATACCATGGTAGGTGTATACCATGGTGTGTGTGTCTGCATGGGTGTGTGGCTCATGGTAGGTGTGTGTATACCATGGTAGGTGTGTGGTATACCTGGTAGGTGTGTGGTATACCATGGTAGGTGTGTGTGTATACCATGGTAGGTGTGTTGTATACCATGGTAGGTGTGATGCCTGCATAGTGTGTGGTATACCATGGTAGGTGTGGTATACCATGGTAGGTGTGTGGTATACCATGGTGAGTGTGTGGTATACCATGGTAGGTGTGGTATACCATGGTAGGTGTGTTGTATACCATGGTAGGTGTGTGGTATACCATGGTAGGTGTGTTGTATACCATGGTAGGTGTGTGGTATACCATGGTAGTGTGTGGTATACCATGGTAGGTGTGGTATACCATGGTAGGTGTGTGGTATACCATGGTAGGTGTGTGATGCATGGTAGTGTGTGGTATACCATGGTAGGTGTGTGGTATACCATGGTAGGTGTGTGTTGTATACCATGGTAGGTGTGTTGTATACTGTTGGGTGTTGTATACCATAGTAGGGTGTGTGGTATACCATGGTAGGTGTTGTTATACCATGGTAGGTGTGTGTGCATGGTAGGTGTGTGTGTATACCATGGTAGGTGTGTGTTACCATGGTAGGTGTGTGGCATACCATGGTAGGTGTGTGGTATACCATGGTAGGTGTGTGGTATACCATGGTGGGTGTGTGTACCATGGTAGGTGTGTGGTATACCATGGTGGTGTGTTGTATACCATGGTAGGTGTGTGGTATACCATGGTAGGTGTGTGGTATACCATGGTAGGTGTGAGTATACCATGGTAGGTGTGTGGTATACCATGGTGAGTGTGTGGTACACCATGGTAGGTGTGATATACCTAGGTGTGGTATCAGGTGTGTGTGGTATACATGGTAGGTGTGTTGTATACCATGGTAGGTGTGTGGTATACCATGGTAGGTGTGTTGTATACCATGGTGAGTGTGTGGTATACCATGGTAGGTGTGTGGTATACCATGGTAGGTGTGTGGTATACCATGGTAGGTGTGTGTGGTATACCATGGTGGTAATGGTATACCATGGTAGGTGTGTTGTATACCATAGTGGGTGTGTGGTGCTATCATGGTAGGTGTGTGGTATACCATGGTAGGTGTGTGGTATACCATGGCAGGTGTGTGGTATACCATGGTAGGTGTGTGGTATACCATGGTAGGTGTGTGGTATACCATGGTAGGTGGTATACCATGGTAGGTGTGTTTGTATGAGCTAGGTGTGTGGTATGCCATGGTAGGTGTGTGGTATACCATGGTAGGTGTGTGGTATACCATGGTAGGTGTGTGGTATACCATGGTAGGTGTGGTATACCATGGTAGGTGTGGTATACCATGTTGAGGTGTGTTGTATACCATGGTAGGTGTGTGGTATACCATGGTAGGTGTGTGGTATACCATAGTAGGTGTGTGGTATGCATGGTAGGTGTGTTGTATACCATGGTAGGTGTGTGGTATACCATGGTAGGTGTGTGGTATACCATGGTAGGTGTGTGGTATACCATGGTAGGTGTGAGGTATACCATGGTAGGTGTGAGGTATACTATGGTTGGTTAGGTTAGGTATTCCTACGCCAGTTAGTTACGAGGGCGTGGCTGTGTTGTCGAGTGATGAAAATTTACACGAAAGCTATGACTCACTATCACCTCACTACTATAACTACCATCTACCATTATCACCATTACTGCCATCACTGGTATCATAACCACCACTACCACTATCACCACTAATACCATCACTACCACCACCATCACCCCACCAACCCACAACCACCACCACCACCACCACCACTGTATTGATCTGTAGGGAGGGGTGGAGGAGGAGGGAGAATGGAAGAAGAGGAGAAGAGGAGGAGGAAGAAGAGAAGAGGAGAAGGAAGAAGTATTTGATATCCAGCTCAACATAAAAAAGAAATTCTTATCATTTTCTATCAGGACAATTATTCTTCACACTACAGCGATTACAGCACATACAGTGTTATACCACATACTGTAAACCTGTACTGTAACCTGCTGGGGATTACCTCGATACAGGAAGGTAATTGAATTCTTATTTATGTATTAATTTGATGCAGGTGTTTTGTACCGTGTAGGAGAGAGGTGGACGAGGGTAGTGTCTTAGTACTTAAAGAGAGAGGGAGAAAAGGAGAGAGGAGGGAGAGAGAGAGAGGAGAGTGTGAGAGAGAGGGAGAGTGTGTGAGAGAGAGAGAGGAGAGGAGGAGGGGGGAGAGAGAGTGAGAGGGAGAGGGAGGGAGAGAGAGAGAGGTGAGA